>NW_008613255.1:5426-18377 GCF_000691845.1 Merops nubicus | reverse complement strand
TGGGCTGGCACGCGTGGCTTTGGAGCCAGCCCGGTGGGGCCGCGGGAGCAGGCGAGGGCAGGCAGGGACGAGCAGGCCGGTATGTCGGGGCCAGGCCACTGCCAGAGCTCTGTTTTAGCGAGTCCTTTGTTTTGTTTGTAAGATTCTCCCCGGCAGAATTTCTCGCTGTAATCCGTCTCTTTTCTCCCTTCCCCAAAGCAAAGGGATTAATGTCCCTGAAGGACTTTTCTCCCCCCACAGTTGCAGACCACGCTCTCGCTCCCAGCGCTCCTGCGCCGTGGGGCCTCACCGCGCCAGCAGCCTCGTGTGATCGCAATTCGTTTGGGCAAAACTGAGCCTTTGCTGATTTATTTTGTTCCAGATGCCTAACAAACAAAATAAGCTATAACAAAGCATGACTTTATTACTATAACTGCATAGTCTGTCAGAAAGAAAATCCCTGTCCTGGCTGATGGAGCCAAGGTGACGAAAGCCCTGCTGAGGCAGGGCGTCCAAGGGATAGCGGAAACCCGGCCGGACACGACGAGACCGGCAGTGCAATGCTTACAGGAATGCAAGAAGTATGAACGTTTAGTTTAGGAAAAAAAAGCCAAAAAAACCCAAAGCACAACAACTCCACAGGAGGTCTGGCAGGACTTTCTTTCTGTGTTACGACTGTTTGTTTCCAAATTTTGGGTGCCATTCCAAAAACTGTCCAGGTAGGCTAAGGCCGGCACTGGAGTCCGAATATACTAATCCAAATAGGTTGCTTTAAGCCAAGCCCAAGTGCATGGCCCTGTCTCTGCAGACCCCCACACTTTAGCCTGGGGGGGGTCTGCACCAGCACAGCCTGGGGGCTGCAGATGAATGTGGGGGGGATGACGTGTTATGTAGGAGGGCATGGTTACAGCAGGGCTGTTCCCCGGCACGGGGGACGTGGTGCAGCCCATCAAATAAGCGAACAGGACACATTCCATTGTGGGATTTTTTGCTGTGGACATGGGTATGGAGCTGTCAGTCCTTGGGTTTCCATTGTGATAATCCTCCAGAATACAGGCAGTTTATTAACCCGCTGCCTCCCAGAGCAGAGGTTTTGGCCATCACCCTCCTCCACAGCTGGAGGCTCCTGTCAAAGCAGAGGAAGCGAGCAGCTTGCTCTCACCTTGCAGGCTGCCGCCAGCCCCAGGGGAATGCATTAGGCAGTGTCCAGCAAGGCTGGGCATTTCCCTAGCACCTCTTATCTGAGGATCTGGAAGCACTTAAAGGAATTTTGCTTCATTGCCTCTACCAGCTCAGATAGGCTCATTAACATAATTTCTGAGATGAAGGATGAAGTCCCAGAACAGCCGAGCGGTTTTACCTACATCGTAAGTCAAGTCAGCAATAGCGCCTTTATCTCTTCATCCTCTCCCCACCTCACGTTACCAGGAACTTCACCGTGGAGCCACGCACAAAAAGAGAAGACAGTGGCAACAGCCGTGACACCCTCCTCAGAACAGCAGCCTGTGCTACCAGCTGCGGGCAGGAAGCTCGGCAGCAAGGGCCCGAGCTGCTGCAGTTAGCCTGGCACCACACACTGCTGGTGATGCTCCTGCAGCCCACGCCATGCCAGCCAACCCAGGCAACTTGCTCTGACAGCAAGATACCAAGTACCTGAGGGAACTTTGGCAATTTCTACTGATGGGGGGAAAGCCTCCAAACCACATTTCAGGCTTCAAAGCGGCACACACCGTTAGGGAACTGCCCAGCGCTGGAGCTCAGGGGTTAGCGCCTAACTACAAGGACTAAATCAAGAAATAAAGTTTATTATAACCGGTGACTCAGCCCTTGCTGGAGGTCGATGATCCATTTCTGAATGTGCGCCTGAAAGTGCTGCTCAGCCAGCCTGGGGCTGTGCACAGCCTGAAGATTTTGGAGGCAGGCAGCTTGCTCTCCTGTCCCGTCATGGCTCTGCGCTCTGGGTCACCGGCTGGCTGCTGCTGTTTATCTTCCAGTGATTAATGGTCGCTCTTGGTTCCTGCTGCAATTCCATTAAGATTAGAGACTTAAAGCTACACTGAGATGTTTAGCAGTGGGTGACCCCAGTCTCCTCATAGTTGTATTTCTAGGGTCTCGAGGAGACGAAGACGAGCTCTTGTGTCTCATCTTTTTTTGCTTCCTAGCTGTAGGGAAGAGACTCTTGCAGGCAGCACTCGTGTCAGCTGGAGAAGAGAGGCTGGCTCTTGGGTTGCTGTGCATGCACTTGAAATCCCAGCCTGCAGAGACTCGGGTGACACAATCGCCTGAACAAACGCATCTATCTAGAGAACAAAATGGTCTTCCAGGAGGGGACAGGTGCAGCCTCAGCCCCTTCCCTTTTGACATGGAGCAGAGGAAGAGGTGGAGGCTGCTCCACCTAAGCTCAGTCCCCGCTGGGAACCAAAATACAGAGGCAGATTGTCTTGCTGAAAATGCACAGTTAAGCAGAGTCCCAAATATTTATCTCTGCTAGAAGCAAGCCAGCACACAGGGAATGTGAGCATGAGAAGAGTGAAGCAATCGGCCAGACTCCATTGTGAATCTAGTTACTCCCAGCAGTTTGACTTCTGGGATTGATGGAGCAGACACTGCTCTCCCCAGCTGACTGCAGAGCACCTTTCAGCCTGAGGAATAAACCCTTTGTGGAGATCAGCAGTCTCAAGCGGAGGCTGCAGCTACAGTGGCCCTGGCTAGTGGCAGAGGCAGTGGGGCAAGCTCACAGATCTGCAGGACTGAGCTGATCTGCTGGATGGAGCCCAGCCGGCTGGGCTTCCCACCTACCCATGGGTCACTGGTGGTCCCTGTGCTACTGTGTAGGGACCCCGAGTATCAGATCCCTGCTGAAGCACCCCTGTATGCCCATGGGGAGCCATATAACATCAAAACTAGTCAAGAGACAGCTTTCCCCCACAGATCGACCTGCTGAAGCAGGTTCAACAGGTAGCCTGCTCCCTGATGCTATTGCAGGGAGCTGAGCAGCATGGACTTGTCAATCTGAAGGCAGCTCTTAGCAGTCAACATCCACATCACAAAAGTCTCCACTATAATTAGCCTTACTTGGCTCAAAGAGAGCCTTTATGTTTCCTTCCTGCCCCCCAAAAAACAAGCAAAGGCATCTTTGCTCCCAGGTGACAGATCAGCATGTTACTGAGCACCAGGACAGAGTTTATGGGGACCCTAGGTCTTTTTGAGTAAACCAGGTTGCCCTCCTTGCGTAGAAGTGCCTCCTTCTGCCCAAATGGCCCTGGTTTGGGCAGCCTGGCACCGGTGCAGAAACAGAAAGGGAGGTGAATTTGAAAAAAGGAAAAGCCTAGAGCCAGAGGCTCTCTCTTCTCCCTGCCCTCCACCGTGGTTGTGGGGCATGGACAGCAGCTACTCGTCCATCTGGAAGACCCTACGCAGGCAGCTGCTGGCACCATCACATAGGTGCCAGAGTGAGGATGCACATGAGTATATACTGATGTTTGTTAAAGATTTGGGAATTTTATCTTAGAAGCAATTACATACATCGATGGAAGGAGTTGCAGATGACAGAGCAGGTTAGGAGCCAGGGCTAGTTTTACAAAAGTGAAACCTCTGAGCAAGCTTGTCTGCATGTCACTCGTACAGGAGCCATCCCTAAAGAAACTTTCTTTTGAGTTAAAAGAAAGTGAGATGAAGATTCAGACAGAGATGATAAATTTTATTTTGTCTAAAGATGTTTTTGAGGTGTGGGTTTCTGTAACTCCCTGGGACCAGGCAAACAACTTAGTAGAAATGCCATGAAGGTTTAGTGTTGGCTTTCTTAATGTCTCTGCCTACAGCAAGATCTAGCTAATGTGGAAGAAAGCTTCTTTAATTAAATCCAAAAGGCCTGTATAATCTAGAATAATATCTGCAGCCTTTTATGTCAGTGGTGCGGGGTGGCCTTTGGGTAAATACACTGGCACAGAGCTCACATGCTGTCCCCATCAGAGACTTTTCATGTGGTCCTTCACAACCGTGCTGAGCAGATGCTCTTCTCCCTTTACTTTTGCTTCTTGGTGGCTTGCTTCACACCACCACGTAGTGCTCGTGAAATAGGTGTGCAATTATGGATACACATACAAAATCTCCTCTCTAAAATCTTCCTAATTTTAAATTCAGTTTAAAAAGCAAAGTTGTTCTGAGCTGCACGTCCCAGTTTCAACTTGAATACGGGTCATGCTTTAAAAGCAGTTTTAATCTAAGTGCCTACTGCATCTGAGATAGATGAAGCGTGCTATGTCGTGCCTGTTGTCTTGGATCAACCTTGTAACCACAGCACTGGTGCAGCTCAGGGTGGGGCATAAATTTTCAATACTGGGACTGGGTTCCCCTTGGCCTTGTACCTTGTGTTGTCACTTACACCCATGGAACCAACTGGAAAATGCTCCCCCCTGATTTTCCCGTCTCCACTCTAGTTTGCAGAGAAACAAGCAATGCAAGATGTGCAAAAAGAGTCTTAAAGCAAACAGGACCCTGTGCAGCAGGACACTGTCCTTCAGTTATGACAAGGCAATTCCTCCTTAAATCTGGTCCTGTAGAGAGTCAAGCCCTAGAAAGGAGGAAATTGTGCTTGACAGATGCAATCATATGCAAATGGCTGTAGAAGAGGGGAAATTATCATCTACAAACATTGGGCAGAAATTCCATCTGCCGCCGCCTCAAGAAGGGCTCTTAATAAATTCTGAGACAGCAAAGTGACACACATCTTAATCAAGACTTAATCCATGGAATTAATTCACGGCGCGTTTCTGCATAATTCTGAGAGTAATACTAAAAGCCACGGCAATATCAGGAGCAGATGGACTCCCCGTACTCCATGCAAAGGTATTAAAGAAAACACAGGCCCTGTCACATCACGTCGTGTACATACACATGGCTAAAAGCAACAGGGCAGTGCCCTGCCGCTGCCAGGAGCTCGCACAGCCGGCGGACATCAAAGGTCAGGCCGAGAGGTGGAAATAGAAACCGGCCTCACGGCAAAGATGGAGCCTCTGCCGCTTCTCTCCCACGGGAGAGGAGAAGCCCGGAGCCAGGCAGAGGTCTGGGAAACTGGCACCGCGTCTCCTCCTTAGATGCTGCTTTCGGAGAGCACCGGTTGAGGCCAGTGTTGAGTCAGATTGGTCGGCGCCTAGGAAAGGCGAGGGATGGGGGTCAACCAAAGGGGAGAGCCAGGGAAAGTGCTGAGGGTTTGTGAGCCAGGTCTGCTGCAGAAGCCAGGCAGACAACCGTTGGGAAGGGCTCCTTGCCCTCTCCCTATGGCCTGGGAAGCATGCTGCAGGTACAGGGGTCAGCATTGCCAAGGGCCCTGGCAGCAGCCCTGCTCAAATTGACAAGAGGTTTTAGACAGCTCTGAAAATACATTCTTAGTCACTGTCATCCACCTCCAAAGGAGGTGCAACAGCTCTGTGATTAATCTCTTGTTTACGTGTCTAAACGCTAGCACAGTCCAAACGAAATACTGCCTTCAGCAGGCTCCCTCCTCAATGTGCATGGGTTTGAGGGGCCAGGCAATCCTTCACCAGCTAGGATCCAGTCTTCACAACTGACCTCCACCTGCAGCTTGAAAGTCCTAAACACTTGCCCAGTCCACCCTAAACCCAGGGGTCCCAGATCCCAGCATGGTGCGTCAGCTGCTGGTACGTTATAGACTGAGAGACACCCTAGCTGGGGTGACCAGAGTTCCAGGAGCTGCGGTGGTCCCCTCAAGTGCTCCAGCCTTCAGCAAGCATTACACCTGCATTGGTGGCAATGCATTGTCCCACATATGGCAGGGTTACTGTCTGAAAGTCAGATGAAAGGCTAACAGGGGGCCGGCTCACTTTCCAAGTGATGCAGCTGGGCTTGTAGCACTATTTAACACCTGCCTTTTCATGAGCATCCAGTGTAGTCCAGAACAAATTGGTGCTCTCAGCCCAGTTCTTCTAGGCAATACAGGTGGAGGGTGCAGGGACCTCACAGAAAAGCATGATGAGAATTAATTGGTCTTGGGATAGAGAGATGTGGAAAGAGGTGGCATAGGAGTCCCAGTGGTGCCTGCAGTTGCAGGGAGCAGCACTGCCAGCTTCCCAGCTGGGACGCTTTCAGCCAGGGGAGGTAGCTCACAGGCACAGGACAATCACTTGAAGGGACACAGGGAACCTTCAGCCAGGATGACCTAAGGCTGGAAGTGAGCTGCTGCTGCAACCAAGATCTCTCATTCCCAAGGCAGCCACGGGTAATGCGATTCCTGTGATAATTCAGGCTCCAGAGGTCTTTAAGTACTTCAGAGAAGTCCACTTGCACTGCCTGGGTCCCTGCTCGTGGCAGTGGCTCTGCAGGCAGATGTGCCTTCCTATCTGTGCCATGCACAGGAGTGCTTTTGTTTCGGGATGGGTGTGTGAACATCTGCATTAGTGCTCTCTGAACAGCTTTACTTGAGCTTGACCCGTTTGTGGAGAAGCAAGGGAGAAAGAGGAGGGAAGCTGGGCAGTGAGGATGGGAGAGGCGGGATGTCTGGGGAAGGTGCTAACAGCCCTTGGCTGGCCCAGAACCACTTCCTCAGATCTCCGTTACACAGCATGCTCCCGGCGTTGCTATTTCAGTCTGAATGTCACCTATAAATTGGAGGCTCTTTCTCTGAAGGCTGCAAATAGAAGTGTCACTAGATGACTTTTGATTTATAGGGAAGCTCAGCAGAAAGCCTGGCATGTCCATTTTCCAGCCAGGAAACCCAAAGGGTCCAAGGATCACACAGGGTTCTTCTGCTTTTCCTAGACCTTTCCTCAAGGGTTGGCAAGTCCCTCCTGGAGTGGGTGGGCAGAGGTCACATACAGAAATTCTCCCTAATCACCCTGTGCCTGCTGCTTTTTCAGATTCCTCCTCCTCTGCCACCCCTTCCTGCCCCATGGATTTCAATCTGCTGGCAGACACAGAGGCTCGCAGCCCAGCCTTGTCTCTCTCGGACTCTGGAACCCCTCAACACGAGCACAGCTGCAAAGGGCAGGACCACAGTGGTGAGTGCAAGGCTCAAGATGCAAGAGAGGGCCTGAACCATCCTCGTGGGTGGATCTGGGTGGCCAGTGGCTTGCAGGAGCTGGCTGTGGTGCTCCTGAGGATGACTTGTTGAGCTGCTTCTGGTACCACAAGCCAGCACGGTGCCACAGCAGCAGGGCCATCCCAGCAAGCAGGGGGAAGGCACAGGGGTGCATACTGAGATGGCACCCATCAGGAGGGGGAGAACACCATCCTAGGGATGGGACTGCCTGGCCTGGGCTGCAGGAAGCCACTACTGACAGGGGGCACAGCCCACAGCAGGCAGGAGTCAGACAAGCCAAGATTTTATTCTATTTGCCTAAACCAGGTCCTCAGAGTAGGAGAGCTCTCCCCACAACATGGAAAAATATCATCCAAGGCACAGAAGTCTACACCTAGTTATAAACTGCTGCCCCCCTCTCAGCTTGTGTGGTTTTTAGCTGTCCAAATTACTTACTTTGAAACTTTCCATGTTATGGGTTAACCTTGGGCTGAACTTTCCAGTTTCAGGCAATCAGAAGGGAGAGAAATACTGTCTAGCTCAGCTTTAACTGAAAAAGCTCAGCCTCCTGTACCTGGGTGCAGGGCTCTGCGGTGGGCTGCTCCTGTCCCAGGGAGGTACCTCTGACCATTCCCTAAGGCTGAACAAGCCCCAGGCCTACTGCATGCTTTATTGGTATCTGAAGAAGGAATACCACCATTCACACCTGCTCAGAAATAGATACCAAATGCTGTGGCTTCCCCAGGGTTTTGCATCTGTCCTACAGCTGCTCCATCCCTTGTTGCTCTAGGTGCAGGAGGACAACTCAAAGCTGTCCCTGCCGGTGCCAGCACGAGGGGAGGTGAGGGCTGGTGACAGCCTGCTGCTCCCCACGTAAAGCCTCCAGGCTCACCCACCTGCAAAAGTTAATAAGCATAATGATGCAGATGAAAATGCCCCAGAGTCAGTATCAGGCGGGAGTTATGCTGGGATAACTATGGTCAGAGAATCCACCCGCTGAATTCCCCGCGGCAGGCGTACCTTAGTTGGGCACAGCCCCCAGCTGGGTGGCTCCTTGTCAGCTGCTCTGGATGCACAGCCCTCGTCTCCATTCAAGTGGCCTTCCTGATCTGAGCCCACCCTGGCATGCCACAAAACTGCCAATTTAGGAGCTGACTTTTTTTTTCCATTAGGCATGAGCAGCTAATTCCAGCTATGACTGCAGTCAGTTCATTGAGTGGGTGAATGTGCACAAGATGTATTCCACAACCTATTTTGGGTTGACAATAAATACTGGGTGCCTGCTACATCACTCCCTGCTGTCTTAAATGTTCTAGAAAGAAGATGGTTCTGGGAGGTGGGTGTTTGCCAGCAATACCTGCATGCAGAAGCTGGCAGCTTGTCCATTCACACCGGAGAGGCCGATGGCAGCCACATGTCACCAGTGTCAGGCAGAGCCAAGCGAGCCACCAAGGGCTCCCTGGCATGGGGCAGGGCTGCACTTCTGGCAATGCTTGGCTCTCCTCAAGAGAGCAGCCTCCCTGCTTCTCCTCGACTGCTTGCTTCATCCACAGAGTAAGAGATCCTGAGGAAGGGAGCACAAACCTGCTTTGTTTGGGCTCAGCTCTCAGAGATCCTGAGTGTACTCCGATGGTGTGGTTTGTGACACCCCCTTCTGTTAAGTTTCATCAAGTAGCACAGGTCAGGGTGAGAGCAAGGATGAGGAGGGACGAGATGAGGAGCTGCCATGTAACTACCTGTATTCTGATCCTCAGCATGGATTCAGGGCACCCACAGGGTCTGTCCTTCCTGCGGGGTGGGTCCTTTGTTTCCCTGTATTGCCATGCTTTCGGTCCCCACCTCAATGCCTGAGCTCCACACCATTTGCAGAGGGCATTTTTCCTCTGCTCAGAGGAAATACAGAAACAGAGATGACACTCCCTATAAGCAATCCTCAGGAAGAGCCACAGATAACAGATACAGAAACAAAGAGGACAGTAAGAGGAATATGTAGCTGCAGAGATTTTTTCGAGGCTCTAAGTCAAGATTCCTACATCTCCTTGATAAATGTCACAAAATTTATAGAAAGTTCTATGCCAGAAGAAGCAAGGCACTGAGTGAGCTCTTCTACCCAGATGCATCCTGTAAGCCAGGGGTACCTTTGCTCCATTCTCCTTCCCTCTCAGTATAGTTTCTTCCTGTGTGAAGGAGGGCAGTCCTTAGCAGGAGTTCTCGATTAGGGCACAGCCTCCTGCTTCACAGCAGACCCTTCAGGCATCCACCTTTGTCAGGGATTCCTGTGGGAACATATCCCCTGTGTGCATCAGGCTCTTAATTAACCCAGATTTAGCAAATGAACAAACAACCCAAATGTTGTCCCTTCATCTGTACTGAGCCATTCCTAACAACTAGCTCAGATGCAGTGGCGTTGCTCCCCTTTTAATCTGTTTTATAGATGGGTAATGGAGGAATCTCTGTTTTCCAACACTGGCTTAAAGCACTGAGTTAGAGAAATGAGATTTATCCCCTTGGAAAGATCCACTTTAAAAAAGATCCATGTTAAGAGTGTACTTCTGAGAGTTCTGCTCAACGTGGGATCCCCACGTGAGGATGTTCACAGGAACAAGGAGAGTACCATAAGACCACAGCCACCTCCTGCTGTTCCACATCTCAGGTCCTAGGGTTTTGTCTGTTTCAAGAGTGCTCTGGGACAGTTCCCACGCAGGTACACCCTGAATGGAAACACCAGCTGGTCCTGGCAATGGTCCCATACCTGCTCAGCAGAACTAGCTTGCACCCTGCTGTCGTGAGCAGTAACCAGCATTAGCTTTCCTGCTGGTGGATTGCATTAAGAGTGCCACAGAAGCAGAGACAGCTGATGGGGAGCCTGTGGGGACCCCACATTACTTCAGTCAGTTGAACATGTACCCATGGAAACAAAACTTTTCTGATTGCACCCAGGCTTTCCTCCAGGAAGGGCGAGCGCCTGTCCTGCAGCCGCTCTCCGTGACTCCAGCCCTGCTCCCTTTGGAGGAAGGCATGTGCAAAGGAGAGTTTTCCCAGGAACAGCAGGGACAGGTTTCTGAATTAACACACTGCCACAGAAACGGGGTAGTGGCACCAGGTTCCTGGGACAGGAGTGTCTCCCAGGGCTGGGCTCCACGAAGGCACCTGCTCTTGGGTACAGCACTGTCCTGCAGCAGAGTCCTTTCTCTGTGGGTGCTTTTCACCCTCTCTCTTAGGCTCTTTCTTTTGCATTTAGCTTTCATGGGGCACGTATTTCCAGAGCACATCCATTGACTTGAGGAGACCTTTTTTTCCCCTCACACAGCTGTATTTCAGGTTACTGTTTTCTTCCCTCCCTTCTTTTCGAGGGGCTGTACAACACATCTTCCATGTTAGTTCTTTTTCTGGACTTTGAAGCCCTTTAAGATAGCTTCCACTTAAAAAAAATCACAACCAAACAACAACAACAAATATTTTTCATCTGAATCTCAGCAGAGCGATGCCAGGATTTTTTTTTAAAGGTTCATTCAGTTTGGCAACTATTTGCAATAATTTCTAATTACTTTAGCTGAGTATTTCCTACTGTAAAAACACCTCCCCCTCCCTGCTGGAAACCTGATTTCCAGTTGGATCTGCTTCATCTTGCTTCTAGATCAAAGGAAAGAGGAGGTGAACAACAGAAATTACTTATTTTAAGGGGAATTATTTTCTTCTCTGGTGACTTGTCTCAGTTACCACAAGAATTAAACATGAGCTGTAGCTTTTGTCCCTGTAGTTGTCCTCCATAGATTGCTCAAGTGCTCAAATGTGACATGTTCTTTTGATGATGGAAGATACTTACAGTTGCATTTTGCCCCTGTTTGCAGAGTACTGCCAGCCCTGGGGCACAGCTCCTCCTGGGGGGGGTACCTGGCTGCCCATCTTTGGCCATGAAGCCCAGAGCTCAGTATTCAGGCCTCAGCTTAATGCCTAGGAGAAGGCTGAGCTGTACTTCTCAGTTAGATGCCAGTGTGAACATGGGGGTTTTTCAAGACCTTCCTGTAAGGGGCAATGAAATGAAAGATGCTGCCTCTAAGGAAAGGCACCTCCAAGTGAGGAGGAGGGGAGGAGCAGAAGGTCAGGGAGGTGCTGGAGTACTCCACAGGAAGGTCTGAGAGAGGCCTTGTCCTAACTTTTAAAAAGAAAGATATGTGCATCTAAGTAAGAAGGCAGAGGAATAAAGAGGGAGGAAGAATGCAAATATGTGTTCCTCAGATTTACTTTAAGAGCCACAAATTGCAAAGGGCAATTTGCTTTTTCCCCCATCACTTGTGCACCAAAACACCACTAGATCTTTTACTGTGCCATAAGCAGCAATTTTCATTCAGGTTTCCTAAAGGGCACCTTAGCCAGAGAGTTTTAACCAAAGGAGGAAGCTGCTGGCCTAGATGAACTCTGCCACTATCACCCAACTTCTCTGCAATAAGTGAACACCAGAGCTTGGAAGTTTGGAAAACTCAAATCCAGTCACTTGGAAGCTGACATCTATTTCAGCAGTTAAATGAGGGCAAGCTGTGCTGCATCAAGGGGCTGTTGGTTTGGGTGGGTGCCTGCTTGCAAGGGCGAGGGCAGGAGATGAGACCACTCCTGTGGACACAGCCAGAGCTGCTGGTGGCCACAGCAGAGGGGCACCTCACAGAGCATGCACTGCTTGCCCCAGGGACATGCTCCCTGAATGCCTCCAGGCTCCTGAGTTAACTCAGAGGATCTCTGTTTCTCACACAGACACCGAGAAGTCCCAGCAAAACCAGACGGACGATTCCAACCCTGAAGACAGCTCGCTCAAAAAGAAGCAGCGGAGGCAGAGGACACACTTCACTAGCCAGCAGCTCCAGGAGCTGGAAGCCACTTTCCAGAGAAACCGTTACCCAGACATGAGCACCAGGGAGGAGATTGCAGTCTGGACCAACCTGACAGAGGCACGAGTCCGGGTAAGACTGCAGCCATCCCATCTTCTGGGGCCTGAGCTTGTGGGGTGGAAGCCAGCTGTGATACAAGCCACCAAGCTGTCCCCAAACCAATGAAGGAATTAGGGGCACTAGAAAATTTCTTTGTCTTGAAAACACATCAGGCTCTACACCCGAGATCTGACACATCCACCCACACTTAGGCCATGCTGGTGGGACCTTCCCCATCGCGTGCCACCTTGCAATAGCACAGTGAGATGCAAAGCCCAGGCTCTGACCCACAGAGCTCCACTGTCTGGCTGCCTCAGCCTGGCAGACCCCTTCCTTGCAGGGCCACCATCCCTCAGCCTTAGCCTTGCTGGAGGGCACTCTTTGGTGTTCCAAAATGACAGTGCAGTCACAGGCATAGCGTGGCAGGGCTCCAGCTGGAATGAGAGCTTCTCTCTGGTACTAGAAATATGAGTTAGCAGCACCATGAATAGCCTTCCAGAAGCTTCCACGCTCTAGGAAGTTATGCTGTTTGAGCCCATCCAACACTAGCAGATTTTCCTGTCAGAATAGACTTCTAACACCCCACCCCAAGCTGGTCCTGAGGTGAAGTCAAAATCGGAGAGGTTTATTTCTTCCATTCAGCAGCTCTCAAATCACAGCACCCAAATAATTTGCTCCCAAGTCACACAACCCCCAACACCTCCTCCTGAGCTGTGGTTATCTGGAAATACAGCAAGTATTTTCCTCCCTTTTTGCCCTATAAAGGGCACCTGTTTGTTGACTGAGCTGGATTATTCTATGTGTTGTAAAACGCCAGTGGTTGGGTTTTGATTTAGGTGGTGATTGTTACTGGGAGGCGACCCTGCAGTCCAGATATCTTGCAGTGATTCTTTCCTGATGCTCATCTTCCCAGCTCACTGGGAGCAACCCCAGCACTTCAACAGCTCTGGCCTTGCTGGGGAAAGAGATCAGGGCAAGGCCCCTTCCAGGGACAGACCAGAGTGATTCCCATCC
>NW_008613255.1:0-5395 GCF_000691845.1 Merops nubicus | reverse complement strand
ACACAGTGATGTCCCCCCCTTCCCCCCCCCCCCCCCTCTCTCTCAGGTCTGGTTCAAGAACCGCAGAGCAAAGTGGAGAAAACGGGAGAGGAACCAGCAGGCTGAACTGTGCAAGAACAGCTTCGGAGCCCAGTTCAATGGACTGATGCAGCCTTACGATGACATGTATTCCAGCTATTCCTACAACAACTGGGCCACCAAGGGGCTTGCCACCAGCCCGCTCTCGGCCAAGAGCTTCCCATTCTTCAACTCCATGAACGTCAGTCCCCTCTCCTCCCAGCCCATGTTCTCCCCACCCAGCTCCATTGCCTCAATGACCATGCCTTCATCAATGGTCCCTTCTGCAGTGACTGGAGTACCAGCCTCCAGCCTCAACAACCTGGGAAACATCAACAACCTGAACAGCCCTAGCCTCAACTCTGCCGTCTCATCCAGTGCCTGTCCTTACGCCTCGACAGCCAGCCCCTACATGTACAGGGACACGTGCAACTCCAGCCTGGCCAGCCTGCGGCTGAAGGCCAAGCAGCATGCTAACTTCACCTACCCGGCGGTGCAGACGGCAGCTTCCAATCTGAGCCCTTGCCAATACGCCGTGGACAGGCCCGTATGAAGGGCTGCCCTCTGCCAACCAGGGACTCGACCTTAGCCTGACAAAAGGAGACCTTCAGCCCTACTACAGCGTACGTCCTGCAGAGAATGAGCGTGAACACAAGAGCAAGAGAGAGCGAGAGCGAGAGCAAGCAGGCAGATGGACCTCTCTGAAGATTTGTCTAACTATCGTATGGTGAATTTTGACTGTCTTTCCCCTCCCAAACCTCTTCCCTCCTTGCCCGCCAGACCTCCTCCTTCTGACCCATGGGCACCAGAAACGGATGTGTTTCAGTCTGCCCCTCCGAGCCCCGCAGGGGTGAGCTCCCCAGACCCCCAGGACAGCACGGGCAGCCAGATGCCACTCCTGCAGGGAACAGCCAGGAACAGGGCAATGTGGGAGCTGCCGTAGGGTGCTTGGCTGACCCCTTCTCCCTGCCCAGGTGCGAGGTTCCAGCTGAGGACATCTTGCCCCCTTATTTATCACGCAGCCAGTAAGGAAAGCCTTGTCTCAGTCCCTTTATAATGAGCGTGGCTCTTCAGACTTGAAGCCTTAAGAAAGGAGTTGTAATGATATAAAATGTGTGTGTGTGTGTAAATATACATATATCTGATATATGTATATATATACACACACAAATACATACGTAGACAGTATAATAGGCTTTTTTTTTTGTTTTATACGTGAAATAACCTACAAAGTAGACCTGAAAACCAAAAACCCCATAAAGTAAGCACACCCACTAAGATGGTGTCCTGCCTGTCATGCTTTACTGCTTCAGTCATTTCCAGTCAGACAGGGACACCTTTGCCAGTGTACATCCAAAGCATCTCTTCTTGCAACGATCAGCTCCCCCTTGCACATCTCCTTCCCTTCCCTTCTCCAAATCCCATTTCCAAAAATGATAATAAAATAAAAGTTGGCACAATCTCATCAAGGTTTCTGCCTGTCTGGTTATTGAGGGCATGAACCTGCATCAGAAATCAAGTGCTGAGCAAGAGTGAGCATCCTTGGGAGTGCCAGCATGAGGCAGCCCGAGTCGGAACAGGGGCCTGGTGTTTGGAGGTTCCACATCTGTTCCTCACAAATCAAACACCTTGGCTCTTCAGGACAGCAAAAGCCCACAAACACAGCATGAAAGGGAAAACAAGCCCCCTCCCCATTCCTTGTCTGCATGTACTCACAGCATCAGGAAGGTCAAGCCTGTCCTGGCTCAGGCTTCCCTGCTCTGCTGGATTGGGCCAGTGCCTTTGGAATCCCAGCAGCCCAGGGCAGGGGAGTCCCTCCAGGCACTCCCACTCTGACCAGCAGTCCCCAGGAGAGAAGCCACCTGCAGCAACCTGCTCTGCTAGCCTGCCCCTGCACAGTTTCTCTTGGGAAAGCTGTGTAACAGGTGGCTCTCCCAAAATGTACACACACCAGGGGACCTGCTGCTTCAGTCAATGGAGAGAGATGCAGAAGGTCCCTCTAGGGACCAGCTCCACACGTAGCCTCCTTTCACTTCATCAGGCACACGCTCCAAGGGGAGAGCACAATCCCCCAAAAAAACCCATGTCACCACAAGAAGTTTTCTTACTTGGATGAACAGAAGAGGTGAACCTGGCATAAACCAGGTTTCTGCAATGCTGTTCGTATGCAGAGAGGAAGCAAGTTCTTTGCTAAGAAGGGATCTTCACTAGGACACAGGAAGAGGTCCCTCACGAGCAAAGCATACGAACCACTCAGGCTTTGCCAAAGCCTATCCCACAGGGAGCAGCTGCTGCTGAAGGTGCTGGTAAGCAGATGCTGAAAGCAGTCACAGACATCATCCCAACTTCACGAACAAAATTATTCTTTGCTCTGAGCTAATCCAAAATGAGGGAACCAAGTTACTGTGCAATAAAACTACCACTGGAAGCACAACCCTACCTGCAACGTGCATTCAAAGATCAAGCATAAGCATCTGAAGTATAGACATAGTGCATCTTAGACAAGACCATCCTTTGTAAACTGGATACTACCTTGCTGCTGGGCACCAGTGCTGCTGAGGTAACTTCAGTGGTTCATTTCTATTCTGTGCTAGAGCCTCCATCCAGCAGCCTTCCCACCAAACATAAGCCTTGTCTTGGTGCTATTGTGCTTAACTCCTTTCTCTGCTGTGGCTCTTCCCCCTAATGGAAGAAAGAAGGGACTGGGCTTCTTTCTGATATTCTCTCCTCCACTGAGCCCGACTTGCAGCTGAGTCCAATTCTTCCCCCTGATAATCCAAGCCAGTGGTGCTACAATCCTCTCCTACTACTTAATGAAGGAGCTGAGCTCTTTATACACCTGGTCCTTCCCCTACCCCCTTTCCATGCACCCTACCCCTCTGCCTGTGCTGATCTTAAGCCCAGGTAGGAACATGGCAAAGCCAGAACAAGCATCTCTCATAAAAATGCAGCTTTACCTGCATAAGGAATTGAAGAGGGACCCAGCTTCCCTTTCACTTTAGTAGTATGTCTATGGAAGGAAAGAAAATTCTCCCTTCTCTTCATCCCAGCTGAAGCCAGGAGCAACATGAGCTCCTATTTCCCTTTTAACCTGTTCTTGCAGCTGCATTGTGCCTTGAGCAGCTCCTGTGCTCAGTTGCTTTCCATGTTGCTATAATGCTTGTGAACATCCTCTACTTGTCCCCACAGAGACAGTGAAGTTTGGTTGGGGTGGTGTGTACAAGGTTGGCTGCTGCTGGGTGTTGCAGGATTCAGCTGATGAAAGATATGCCCAAATATATAGAACAGAAAGCCAACTCCAGCACACAGTTCTGTTGGAGCCAGTGAGCAAAAGTCAAGACCTAGACCTAGTTTAGGTACTGTTTTTTCAGCCTGAGGTTTTCCATGCAGTTATTTCAATTAATATTATACTACAGCAGTCTGATTTCTGAGCAGGACAGACTCAGTTAGTACCCACACAAGGCAACTGGTGCACGCAGGTGTGTGGTCAGGGGATCTGCAGGCTGGCTAGCTGATTCAAATTTCTCCTTGCCAGTCCTGTATGGAGAAGATTGAGGGGTCTCTTTCCTCAGTCAGAGGTATTGCTCTGTGTAGAATCCAGACCAGATGGCAAACCACACACCAGCTCTGAGCTGAGAGCGCTTTGTACAATGGCATCAGGTAACTGACACAACCTTAAAGTGAAAACCTTAAAATCTGCAGATAATAGAGGTGACCAGCTGTAACAAAGTGAGCAAGTTGGCAGCAGAGAGCTCTGGGAGAGGTCCCCTGCTTTCCAAATGCCACCTGTATTCCTGATGTGCCAGTACCAGCCTCTCACATTCAGCTCCCTGGTCCAGCATAAATACAGCGGGTGTTCTACAGACCTTCTCCAGGACACCTCTCTCTCTCTCACACAAGTCTCCAGTACTTCTCTAGCTCTGTCTCCTTTGTACTCCAACTCAAGCAGGTGGGTTTTAGCAGGGTCATGCTTATTCTAAAGGCCTGTTAGGCAAGTAACGTTGTCACTGGATCCTTCCCAATCTGCTGATTTAGCAAGTGTACATTCTCCTCCATCATCCAGGTCATTAATGAAAATGCTGAATAACACCAGACAGAACAGATGTCCCTGAACTTCACTCAACAGACCCCTTCCTTTTCAACAGTGACCCATAGATAGCTCTCGTGGAATAGTTACCCAAAGAGTTTTGTACCTACCCAAGATCCCACTTATATCATCCTTAGGAGCCACTTAAATGGCAGCCAGGGCTCTTCTTCACTATGCCTTTATCCTGTCATAGAGGAAAATCAGATTGTTTTGATCAGATTCTCTTCCTGACCAGTCCGTATGGCTGCAGCTTATCTCCACCACTTCCAAGTAGTGAGATTATTTGTTCCAGCATTTTTTGGGTGGTGGGTAGGTGAAGGGATTTAACTGTCAGCAGTTCCTGGCTTTTGACCCCAGTCCCCATTTTGAAGCGGTGTTACAAAGCTTGCATTTTACAGTTTTTCCATGCCTCACTATCCCCAAGTTGTTCCCATAGATAACAGCAAGTATTTCTGGGATTGCTTTGCGGGAAGTTCACCATGCCCAGATGGTCTGAAAAATTCCAGTTTATTTAAATACCCTCTTATTTGTGCTTTTCTTATTCAAGGCCAGACTTTTAGCCCCCATCACCAGCATGGCTTGTGCTATCCATTTCCACATAGCTCTCTTTATCTGAAGGCTAATGCAAAGCACATGGAACAGTTGGGTGTCCTCAGTGGCTGCCATCAGTGCCTCCCCTCTCTGCTGAAAAACAGCACAACATAGTCTTTGGTTAGTCTCTTACTATTAATACAATGGAGACTTTTCTGACATTCCTTGCTTGGTACGTGCTAGCTTTTACTATGGTCTCTCAATAGAGTTCCAAACTGCAGGCTGGAATTTGCAATAAGCTTGTCAACAACACTAAGCTGTGTGGTGTGGTTGACACACTGGAAGGAAGGGATGCCATCCAGTGGGACCTTGACAGGCTAGAGAGGTGGGCCCATGTAAACCTCATAAAGTTCAGTAAGGCCAAGTGTGAGGTCCTCCACATGGGTCAGGGCAATCCCAAGCACAAAGAGACTGGGTGGAGAATAGATTGAAAGCAGACCTATAGAGAAGGATTGGGGGGTGCTGGTTGATGAGAAGCACAACATGATACAGCAATGTGCATTGGCAGCCCAGAAAGCAATCATGTACTGGGCTGCATCAAAAGAAGCATGACCAGCAAGTTGAGGGATATGATTCTTCCCCACTATCCTGCTTTCTTGAGACTTCACCATAACATAAGAAAGATGTGGAGTTGTTAGAGTGAATCCAGAAGAGGGTCAC
>NW_008613254.1:82805-108150 GCF_000691845.1 Merops nubicus | reverse complement strand
GTTTTTAATTTAATTTATCTTATAACATAATTTAATCTTATAATTTATTATCTTGTAATTATATTGTAATATAAGATGTAACAGGAGCCTGGCCCAGGTTGGTGACTGGGTTAGGGAGGAGGCAGAGCAGGGCAGCTGGTGGGAGGGAGCACAGGGAGAAGGGGGTCTGGAGCTCCACCTTGGCTGGTGTTCAGTGAGGGACCTGGTATGAAAACCAGAGCATGACAGACACAACCCTCGGAGGCTGCAGGCCCTGAACAGGCCAAGAAGATCCACTTTTGGTGCCGAGAGCCCTTGTGTGGACCTGCCAGCTCACCTCAAGTCAGGAGCAAGGCCCCTGCTAGCTCAGGCACCACTCCCCAGGCCACAGCCATGGTCTTTCTAGGGGGGGACACCCTAAAACAGCAGCCTCATGGAGGCCCACCCAAGGACATGGGGACAACTGGCCAAAAGCAACACAGACACCTTCAGTGAGTTGTTTTTTGTGTTTTTTTTTTTTGTTGTTTTTTTTTAAATACATTTATTAACCAATGTTAACACATTAAATGACTCTATATATTGCTAGTCAGAGCAGCTTACAAAATGCCAGAATGCATCATAAACTGGACAGCCACAATGAATAATTACAATGTGCATAGTGGCTAAGCTCAACACTTTAATATAGCTTTATGATTTGCAGAAAAATTAATTTTAAATCATGACTCCTAAAACAATCAATTGTAATTTTACCTAAAACTTATACAAAACCAGGCCACAATCTTTTTTTTTTTGTGTTTTTTTTTTTTTTTTTTCTTTAAAACACACAGTTTTCACGCTGTAATAACTTGGAAATGTGCAACCGTGTCAACAGAGACAAAAAAGCCAAAGTAACACGAATCTTACTTTCATGCAGCTATCAGTTAAATATTACATATTCTGGAATGATTTTACACCAAAAATATTTCCACAATAACTTGCTTTCATAGGGGTGGATCGAAGTTTTGGAACTTGTAAAGTAATCGAACAAGATTGATTTTTAGTTGTGAAGTGTTTTACAGTCACAACACAGAGGCGACAAAAGTTAATTACACATTTATCAGGCAATAATGTAGCTGTGGTAATACAAGTTACCATCTACTTACTATTTTTTTTTTCCCCAATTAACTTACTACTTAATTACTGCAACATAGTGGGCATTATTTGGCAGTATCTAGTCAATTAACTTGTATCACCACTGTAAGTAAAAAAGATCAGGATTTCAGTGGTAGTTCACAGAAGTCTTAGTTATATTTTCATCTTTACAATGACCCTGACAAATCCTAGAGAAAACTTTTTTAAAGGCTTTCCTCCTGATTCTTCAGCTTCCATCGTTCCATCATGTAATTGCTTTCAATAAATATCAAAGATCTAAATAAATATTTACAAATTATTCCTCTAACTTCTCAAAAAATAACTGAATGATTAATGGGCATATGACTCAGTCTAAGACCAATCTTTAAAAGAAACTAAAATGCGGAGACACTTTAAAAGAAAAGCTATTTAAGTAAGCTTTACATCTATTTAAAAAATTGTCTCTGAACATGGATGCAATTCATATATCTATATATAAAACAAACAAAAAGGAAATAATTTGTCAACTATCGATCCATTCCTATTGGTAATGCTTCTTAATCCAGACATTCCGCAAAATACAGACTTTTTACAAATCACGGCATCTTTAGTACAAGAAAATTAACATGCATTATTCTTCATTCTGAGTACAGTGATGGAGCTCATTATTAGGCAATGACCCATTACTACAAACATAACGGCTTCTGTGAAACTTAAGTGCTTTTTCTCCTTTTGTTATCAGGTTACAATGGACCAGGTGACACCAGATCGGGAGGCTGAAGGGGGCGTAGTAAAGGAATTTGTATTTGCCTCGTAATTCCTTGTATGAATAAAGGTAGTTGGGTTTTTTTTTGTGGTTTTTGGCTTTTCTTATTCTTGTTACAAGCACTCATGTTAGGACAAAGATGAAATGTGCAAACTTCAAAATTTAAATATTCATTTTTCTCTAAGATCCAGCTCAGTAAAAGATTACCCCAGTTCCCTGTGATTTTAAACTACAAGATCAAAGCTAATATTTTGTTATAAAAGTTATATATTGAAAAGAAATAATGAAAATAAAACACAGTCGGGAAATATTTAAGAAAAAATATGCAGGACTAGGACCTGCTGTGTCAACCCTGTTCCCTAAATTCAATCATGTACCCACTGGTATAACCAATAGATAATGCCTTTAAACAGCAAAATTAAGCTGAACAAAACCAGCTCAACAAGTTTAAGAAACAAATGTTACATCAAGGTAGTATGCTTCGTTTTCTGAGATAGTTCTATACTTCTTACATTCAGATCTAGTTTTTAAATGTTCCTTTTGTTAAACTTGCGTGTTTTTTTTTATTTTTAGATCTGCTGTTTTTAAAGATTAAAATCTTTGTAAAACCTAAAAATGTTTTAAAATTTGCTGAAAATGCAACAAATCCTCTAGTTTAAAATTATTTGAAGTAACCTGCTCCCAAGGATGTTAAATTCATTTTGCCGACAAAATTTTGGAGGAGCATTAAACAGAAGATTGAAACTACTGTGCAAAATCTCTTTTACGAAAAGTGTTTAAAGGCTGGTGCAAAATGGGAAGCAAATTCTAAACAATTTTGGCTTCTTGGAAACAAAAACCGCTGTGTCTGAGAATAGCAATCATCGGGGTGGCTTTCCAGGGGAGGAATAACCCTTTCATCTTTTCCTGCGGCAGGTACGTTTGTGTTCAGCGTGCCAGTGCTCCTGCTGACACTTGATGGAGCAGTAGGACGTGTTCCAGCAGCAGTGGTACATGGCCTCCTCTTCACAGTTGTAGCACTGGAGAGAACAAACGAGACAAGATTACCCCAATTCCAACAGCACAGGTGTTCTCACCTGCTCGAGGATGCCCTGGCACCTCTGGAGCAATGCTTCTCTCTGCTCCTGCTGGGGGCACCCGGAGGCAGGAGGGAGTTCTTCACGCCTGCCGACTAAAGCAGAGATCTTCAGCAAACCTGCACAATGCTTTCCTATCAGGCAGTGGACTGACATTTTTCATCCACACAGGGCAGGAACCATCTTTTACCCTGCATTCGTATAATGGCACTGTCATCTATGTCTTAGAAGGTACAATAAATCGACAGGCGCTTCTGGTATGAACAGGTGCTGTGCAAGCTTGAACACTGGTGTTTCTGAGGTGCCTTTACAAGTCTGACCTGTCCAGAGGTTGCTGGGGAAGATCCTTTTGAGGTAGGAAAATATCAAAATTCACAGCAATAATGTCCCTGGAGAAAAGAATAATTTGCTACCAAGCAGTTTGTTAGACTGATTAGGATAGGTCTGCAAGGAGGCTACTGTGAGACAGCACTGCAGCCTCATGAGAAGGAAACCTCAAGCTACATTGGTGCTGCTGAGAATAGCAAGGAAGTGACTTTTATTTCAAGTCTTCTGGAAACGAGAGAAGGCCTGGTGTACATGGGATGACTATAGGGGGTCTCACCCCTTGTCATGCCTGCCAGGACAGCATGAAAATCCTGAAAGAAACACGTTGCACAGCCCATGACTTCTGCAGAAATAGTTTGTTCTGGGGAGAGGTGCAGTGAAGGGGACTTCAACCCCAGAACACACAGAACACCCCGTTTCATGATAGCCGGAAGAGCCACCTGGAAAATAACCACGTGGAACTGAAAGAAGAGAATCAACATGCTGGTCAACACTGCAGGCAGTCAACAAGGAGGTAGAGGACCTAGACAGGCAATTGCCCCATCTCCAGGTGGGTTTATACCCCTTAAGGAAGTGCTGCAAAAGCATTAATATCATTCTGAGAAAATCCTGTGATCTAGGACAGCATTGCTGACAAAGGAGGCACTTAAGAGTTCTTGAGACAAGTTCTAATGATCCCAGATTTGTCTTTCTAAATTTGGTCTGCTCAAAATCAGAGAGCATCCTTACAAATCTAGCCTGCAATGGTTATTGTATTGTGGGGAACAGAGAGGGGGATATCACACAGTCTGTGCAGGCTGCTTTCAAACCACAGAATAACACACAATTCACTTTTTATGTCCTGTCTAGCTCCAGCATCGTTAATAATACAGAGATTTACAAAGGAAACAAACCCAACTGCCTTAAAACAAAACAAAAACACAACCCTACACACTACTAAAAGATACATCCAAGAAAGCCGACATTTACATTGGCTAAAGCCATAACTATTTATTTACATCAGCAATAAAGGGACTGCCCTAGCTGCATGAGAAGGCAACCTCTCCATTTTCCTTTTATAACTTAGCTCCAGGGAAGTTTATTTGTAGAAATGTCTGCAAACAAGTGTCCTCTCGAGAGCTGTTTTCCTGGCTTTTCCTGTTGCTGGCTGCCCACAAGCCTGTGGGAACCATTAGGATCATCTGCTGGAAAGGTGCATCAACAGCTGTGTCTCTCCATTACGAACAGCATGGGCCTCAGCCCAGAGACCAGCTTCACATCTGCCTGCTTGGAGAGATCAAAAAAAGCTAAGACAGGAAAGGACAACTGATCTGCAGGGCCTGTGCTTCCCTGTACATATGCTGCCCATAAGTGTGGGATGTAAATCTCTGCTTACAAAAGGAAAATAGTGTCAACTAGGCTGGTACCAGCACATGTGGCAGAGAAGGCAAAATGCCAGCTGGCCTCAGGCCTCCTCTTCTCTGTGTATTTTTTCTCTTCCTAAACATTATCAATCACTTGCAGTTCTGTTTCAAACAGTACACATCACAGACGGTGCTCATTCACTAAAAATAACCTGTTGCAAGTTAAAATAAATATATATGTAAATGTAATTGAAGGAGATAATGTTAAAAATGATCTATAAAAATAAACTATGCACCAACTTAAATGATGCTTACATGCAAATAAAAGATCTGGGAGAAACTTAAAAAGATATGTTGTCAATATTGGAACTTCAGCCTGTATTCTGGAGGCCATCAAACTGCATAATCTCATGGTTGTCGTCCCTGCCTTTACATTTCCATCCTTCATTTGCCATTTACTTGAGTTAACTGCATTAAATCAAAATTTTCTGGAGGTATAAAAATGAAATTGGCTTAAGCCAAGGGTGATCAGTTAGAGCAACAGAAAATGTTGTGCTTTCACTATGTGTTAGGCTCCTGAGGCCTGGGAGAGAGCATCTTCTCATGTGCCTGTGCGCCACCAGCAAAATGATCCCTTCACCCTGACTGGATTCTTTTTTTAGGTATGAGAAAAAGACAAATATAGGGTGGATAACAGCAGCTGTATTCCCTAGCCTAGACATCTGCATTACACAAAACCAGAGGTCTCTGCTTCTAATTAAAAAGCAAAGCCACCAAATCTCATTTAGTATGTGTGTTAATTACATGAGATTTTGGCAAGGAGGTATCATTATAATAACAGCCTACAAGAGCTGTACTACACACCAGGGACTGTCATTAGTACCACCAAGGAAAAATCAGTGGGGAGTTGTGTAATTGGAGCAACTCCAGCAGCCCGAGGCTGTGTTGGCAGGCAGATCCACCGCCTGAATGCAAAGGTGTTTATCCTTATCCTCCCGCCCCTACCACACGCAAACCAGCTGCCTGTACGTCTTCATTTAAGCTGGTGATTGACAGATAGTTCAGGGGCCACAGAAATAAGCAAGACTGTCAAACTCTCTTTATAACTTTAATTGTCTTGCTTGGAAGGAGGCTTTATACACATGATCATACGATGCAGTGATGTGGTACCAGGGCACTCCATGGTTAGCCTAAGGGATGTGGCAAAGGCACACTGGAGCAGATGAAAGCAAGTCTTGGGAGTCTGTCATAAATTCTCCATTCAAAACGCCCAAAAAGCAGCCATGGCTGAGTCCAGGCTCCCTCAAGCCGCTGCGATGGAGTTGCTGCCGCCAGCGGAACGGTGGCGAGAGCTGACAGGAGCACTCAGCTGCTGGCAGAAGAGCTCATCTGTAGTGCTGTAGTGGGCAGTTCAGCTCCCCTCTCAAGTGCCACAGGCAGAAGCACACACGCAAACACCGGCAGCTGCTGACTCAGTAAACACAGTAACTCCATCAAGATGCAGACCTGAATAACTTCTCTGGTCTGCAGAGCACGGTAGATGGGGGGATTTTCTACCTGCCAGAGACCCAAGCATTGCAGTAGTGTAACACCCACAGTAAAGTCTCTACGAGGAACAGAAAGGAAGACTCTGCAGGAGCTCCTGCATTTGAAGTAATTCTTTTTACAAAAGACCAAGATCTTAACTGTGATAGTCAGCACACAACGTCTCGCCTTAGTATTTATTTCCCTCTTCTACAGAGCACAGTTTCCTCGGCAGGGACGCTCGTTCTGTCTGTACGAACAAGGACTAACGAGGCTGAACATAAACAAACAAGCTTTTAAAGCCGAGGAGAGAAGGGAGCTGCGGGCTGGAGGCAGGGCTGGCTGTCCCCAGGCTGCAGCGGCAGTGGGACGGCGGCTGTCCATCACTGCTCAGATCAGCGTGCCATCTTGTGGCAAGGCACCCACACGCTTCTCCGAGCACCTGGCAGAATCAAAGCTCCAAAGGAGGCGAGCAGAAAATCTCGTACCCACTCTCCTGTGTACAGACAGCTACAGTGTACCGTGACTTCCCAAACGATGGCTTTTGTTTCCTAGTCCTATGAAAATTAGCGAAGGAATAGCAAAGGCTGTATGTGTGCCAGGCTCACTGCCCTCAGAGCAAGTTTCCACCCTTGCTCCGTTAGGGGCTGGCAGCACAGTATTACAGTACTTGCAATATCTGAGTAGGTGCTGTGCAGCCACGTGGGAGAACACACATCTGGGCTGAATGGAAAACAGGAGACACAAATCAAGCAAAATCAGGAAAAAGTTTGCAGTGTGTAATAGAATGGTAAGTTACATGTCTGTTTTCACTTTTCTAGAGGGCATCCAAACATATTTTTTTTAGGCAATGCTGCAGATTTGGGCTTAAGGAACTGAACAAGGGAAAGGAACATGTTTCAGAAAGTCATGTCTTAAACACAAAAGAACATAAAAGAGCTGCAGAAAAAGCTAGGAGGGGAAAAGGCCAAAAGGCTACCAGTACCAGCACTATTAGCAGGGGAATTCAAACTGATGCAGCCAGATACTGTACACTCTGGGGTTTTGAGATTAAAGATTGTGAACATAATACAAAACACGTTTTATATAGAACAAAATTGCATTTAGAAAAAAATATTTTGATACTAGCATCTTACAGAAATCAAGAAGAAGGTGCTGTTAACACTCTATAATTAAGATGAAAAGTAATCAGAGCTCTGAATTAAATTTTAGTGGTTCAGAAAATTTGAAAGCAGTAATATGAAGGAGAAAACCTTAAAGCTGAAAGACGAGTAGAGTGGTGGCGCAGTTAAAAGTAAGGAAGAAATCACTTTCCATTGGCCTGCAGTATGCATTATACATTTACACTTACTCTATTGTAATAAATTGTTGACACTTACCCACTGCTTCTTCTTGGTCTGGGAAATCAGTTGCTTGTGCTGGCCTGCTAGCTTCTTAATTTCTTCTAAAAATTCTTCTTTGCACTTCTCCTTCACCTGCTTACATTTTCTGTCCATCTCTCCTTGTGCGTTGGCCACAGCTTTATTTACAGCCTGCCTTTTCTCTTCTTCCATCTCTGTACGCAGCTGCCAGAACAAAGCCAGCAAAACAAGTCAGTGGACAGCTACTGGAATAAAGTATCTTCTTTAAACCTCTATTACTATGTGGGTGGAGGCCACATAATTAGAGATTTCGCCTATTTAGAAAAAAAAACTCTCTCCTTTAGAGTTATAACAAAATTTCCATCCCATAAGGAATGTTCAAAATAAAACTGTCACCACGTTTCTGCTCTGTTAGGCATCTACAAAAACAGCTAAATAGGTTCCATGTATATGTTGTCAATGATCAGTTTACAGATTTATGAATTTTTCTTAGACAAAGATTTTGTATTTTCCAAATCTATAACTGCATATAAATCCACAGCAAAGTCACAATGGAAAATACAAAATAGAACATCCCTGAGTTCAGGAAGAGATGCCTTTTAGTATTCAATGTCAGTGGGATTCCTTTGCCCTTGCTCGCTTATCTAAAAATTTGGTGTCTTAATCCTACAGGATTAACACTTAAACTCCCTACATTCATCACACAGTCCTTCACCCAGAAGGAAATTCATCTTAAGACAGGTGCTTAAAAGAGGTCAGACAAATCATCCTCTAAATTGTCCTGCTCTCTCCAGCCAAAGGTGACCAGCTCAGGCTTAGATATTGAATTTTAAACAGGTTATCATTAGATAAGAAAATTGAAACAAATTTCAGCAAATCTATTTAATGTTTAGGCCAGAAGATTGACAAAAGAAGAATTAATTATAAATAGCATTTAAACAATGCCATTGTTTACAACCCACTTGACAAAGAAGACAAAGGCTTTGGAAATAGATACTCATGAATGAACAATTAGTTTTGGTTTTGGATCACAGACTGATTTCACTGGACAAGAATTGATAAAAAGAAGTTTTCTGTTTCAACTAAGGTCTGCTGGTATAGAAACAGCCTAAAAAGCAATAGTTCTATGTGGCCTCTTTGGAAAAGGTTTTTAATTCCTTTTATTATGGGTGGATGTTACAAAAATAGAAAAGAATATGAAAAAAATCCACACTCCTCCTCTCCTGAAAGCAGAGTGTCGGTGGAGTTCGACGCACGTTACCTTTTCCACTGCCTCTCGCACAACTCTCTCAGTTTCTCTTTTGTGATCAGCTTTCATCCTGTCCTTGAAATCATTAAAGATTTTGGTGTATTTGTCATGGCACATGTTCTGACACACTCCATCATTACTGGTCTGGGTGCTCCGATGCAGCATTTTTGGAGAAGAGGCACTTAACTTCTTGGTCTGAGTTGAGACTGAAACTTTTTCAATGGGCTGAGGCATTGTGGGAATTTCCTGGCTTGAACTTACTGCTTCAGTTTCAGGTTCTGGCTCCTACAGAGAAAGAACAACTTGTAAATCCAGATATCAAAACAGAACAAGTTAACTTTTGGTGTCCCCTGGAGAAAAAATGTTAGATGACTGATGTCAGTGCAATGCACGTGAAAGGTGTCTGCTGAAGACCCTTAGTGCTAATGGGATGTTGGATCCCTGGGCAGGCTCCTCGGTCCAGGCGGCTGCCATCAGCCAGGAGCCCTCCAGAAGGGGGCACACACATGGCATCAGTATGCCACACTCATCAGCCTCGCTTCCCAAAGAGCACAACCAACCTCAGAGGCTATGCTGACTCACTGCAGATCCTCTGCCATTATTACTAAGGGGCTGCTATAGGTTTTTTCTCCTAGCACCCTCCCTGAAGAGACTCTAGTTGCGTGGCCGAGGTGCCTGAATTGTTTTGGCAAACTCTGGGCTTACTCTGGCCCAGGAGGCTCCACTGGAGTCTGTTAATATTCCACTGATTTCATAGAACTGCTGCAAAGATTGATTAGTACTTCAAAGGTGCTTTGAAGATGAAAGGCTTATGAGCATCTAAGTCTTGATTCCAATAATACAGAACTAGACTTGGATGACCAGAGAAGCTTTTTGTAATTACACAATTATGAAAAAAGAAACCATACTTACTGTAGTGTACTGTACTGGATTTAGTTGAGTATGTTATTATACTGTAATACCAATTGCTCCTGCTCTTTAGAACAGATAAAAGTAATATCCCTGCAAACTCTTATTGAGATTTCAAGTATCTGAAGACACAGATGAACATTATTTGGGTTTTTTTCTTTAATTTAGATTTTTTAAAGCCCATTTAACAGTGTACAGATAAAGTACAGAGTCCTTGTAACACCAGACTTGCTCAGGACTGGACTTGGTGCCTGTCTGTGATGGGGCACTGCTCACACTGATCAAAAGGCTTGAGTGTGTATTCCCTTTTGCAAGCAGTTACTCTCTAATAGGTAACTGTGACTGGCTTCTGGATCACTGATCAAATACGAGCAGAGCTAAGACGGCAAATGTTAAAGACTAGATATATGAAGCAAATCACAGCATTTGCTTGTCAGAAAACACAGTAAAAATGATGAGACATCCAAATTGTACTCTCCCGGTCTTGCACTCAAACAGTTTGTTCCCCAGGAAGCACAAAAGAAGTACTTTTTGACACAGTGTCACAGCCTCCATCGAGGAAGGTGCCTCATGTGGTATCAGATATTATGGGGAGGAAGGTGCCTAGGTATTTGGAGTGGCAATGTCTGTATTTCAGGCACCATGGCCACTCCAGATTGCTCTAGTGCTAGAAGACCTGAACCCCCCTCCATAATGGAGCCCCAAGTCCTCTTCCAAGGACTGTGCATATGTGCAACGTTTTCTTAGTGTTCAACATGCAGCTGAAACAAGGCCAGGAAAAGGACTCAGAAGCTAGGAAACAGATTTATGTCTGTCTCAGTAACTGCCCCCTTGTGTACAAACATAATAATACAGTCCCTTGGTTACATGATCCTTCAGTGTGCAAGCTGGATAAACAAGGAAGGAAGTTCCACGGGCAAAGGTGGATATGACATTTTATAAACTTAATATTCTTGATGGTGCAGAATACTTTCTCATTTCTATTTATGGACTTACCAACTAGCCTCGTCATTACAAAAAAAACCCAAACTGTTGTAACCTGATTGCTGAATTATTAATGATACAGAATATTACCATCAGTGGCTTGCATGTGGGAGGTACAATTATGTTTGTTAGCAAGGAGGACCAGGCAATGGGGCTGGAACTTCAAAAGATCAATACTGTAAAATCAGTAAAAGATGACAGAAATCGAAGGAGTGACTATTAAAATTTCAGACTTTTTGTACTTTGCTACTTCTACAGAGATGGTAATTGAGGTTACTTACTTCCTTCTTGAGTTCCATACTCTGGTTACGTCGCCCTTTCTTTGCTCTTGGTTCCTGAGTAACCTTCAGCTGTGAACATTAAGAAAAGCATATTGAAACACTCCAAAAAACAGTTCATGTAAATAGCATTCATTGAAACACAACTGATGTATCTTTTATTTGTGAACATTTGAAATAATTTCATTTAGCAAAAAGAAAGTTGAGTACTGTTCTTAAATGAGAAGTTAACACAATAAGCTTTTCACATTATCACTGATGACTGTGATTGCATGAAGGAACAAAACTCATGAACAATTTCTGACATTCCATATGTATTTGCTAAAATACCCTTAACCATTCTTTTCTTCATTTCACGTACGAGTTCAAACACTTGTTTTCTGGAATATTCTGATATTAGTGACCCATAATTAGGCAGCAGATCTTGTTCGAAGCCAAAAAACAGCAATAATTCTAAAGAGAATGTACATATGTAAAGATGGGAAGATTATCCAGACTTGTTATATGTGATTATAACTGTATGCTTGGAGGGGTACAAAATTTCATGCTTCAGAATAAAAGCCAGTCTTCACCAATAGAAATAAGGCTGACATATAAGTGGATGGTTGCATTGGATTTTGTGTGGCAAGGTTTTGGTATTGGGGGGCTACAGAGGCAGCTGCTGTGAGAAGCTGCTGGAAACTTCCCCTGGATCTGCTAGAGCCAATGCCAGCTGGCTACAAGACAGACCTGCTGCTGGCCAAGGCTACGCCAACTGGCAACGGTGGTAGTGCTTCTGTGGTAACTTATCCTCCCTTGCAGATCCCACTGTGTGATCACTGCAACCCAGTTACTCCACTTACAATGGCTTACAGAAAACTTCTGTCTTTGGAGCATCCAGTACTAGCTAGCGTTACTGACAGGATCCTGCAGATTACTGCAGAGCACTGAGTCTGGCTACTCTCACGTTCCTGCATCTGTGAAACCAGTGAATCAGGTGTAAGCATCAACCAAGTGAAGGCTGAAGAGCTGGGGTGGAACAGAAAATATGTAAATGGACACTTCAAACCCTATGATTCACTTACGAAAAAAAATGGGAAAATGGCACAGTTATCTCTCATAAATATTATTTGTGACCATTTTCCTGTTTCATCCTACATTACTGCATGACTGCATACTTGATATTAAATAAAAGGGCCACAAAGAGTTAGCTAAGCAAACCAGATGAAAAGAAACTAAAATCACCTTGATAAGGAGCATCCCCTTAAGCTTTAAGTTTTTAGCTACAAATTGGATGATAACCCTGATTGACAAAGGGCAAACAAAGAGGGTCAAAACCCGCTCATTTTTTTAAAATGCAGACTTAGAGGAAGGATAGCGCTTTTAAATGAAGAAAGAAGATGTTGCCAGGGAAAAGGCTGCCAAAAATACAGGAAAGCACCCTGCAAGCTATGAAAATCTTACTGCCAAGTCAGTAATAGTGAATATATAACACCCTCTTGGACAATGAATGACTAGCAAGGTTCAACCGTGACAAGAGAATTTCCATATGGCAACACAAAGTTTTGTATCTTGGCCCTCTGTGTTTTTCATCTTTGTTAAAGCAATATAATTTTTCTTGTTTTGGAGAATTATTTTTAATTACTTTAATCTGTTGCTGGTCACATGATCCTCAAGTGGGGTGTTTGTTCCTAACTTCAGTTGCACTTGCCAAAAATGTCATGGTTGGTGTTACTCTGGTAACACAGAATACAGTCCAAAGTGAACATACTCCCGCTGTGAAAAGGCTGAACAGCTACAGGGCTGTCCCCTGATGGGAGGCCAAGAAGACAGTGTTGCAGTCTATCTGATATCCATGACATTTAACTTGAACATTCCTATTTAACTTTAGAAATCTTCGTCTGTCTCATCAAGGTGCTATAGGTGGCAAACATTTTGAAACTTCCCAAAGGTCATCCAAGAAACTAAGGAAAAGAGAAAACTGTACTCTTGCTATTACTGAGCTACAAAACATAGGGGAAGTAAGCTTTTGAAACCTCTTCTGGCACCACAAAACAGCAGAGAGAGCACAAGGCTAATTTAATAGTAGATTAATCAAAACTATTTCATCTTTGTACCCTTTAATAAATTGTCCTGGTTGCTAACACTGCAGCACTCACCTGCTCATTGCTGGTGGAAGAGATACTTGACTCTGCCTCCTCTTCCCCTTTATCCTCATTCTTTGATTTCCAGAATCTCCCTTCACGAAGAAAACGCTGGTGCAGTTCCAACTCATCACAGGCCTTCTTCCACCCCATGCTGCGTTTGACATGCAGTCGATGGATGTTAACTGTGATATCTTGAATGTTTTCAGAGGGGATCCAGGCCCTTTTGAATACACAGTACAAACAGGTTCAAAAACATTAAATGATGAAGGATCTTGACCTGAGAAAGGGACTTCAAAAGCAGTTTTTCACAGAGGCGGATCATTGACAATTCCTTTATACTCAGGATTTTTGTATATTCAACAGAGAAAAAAAAAAAGGATTGCATATTATTAGACATTTGTGTTTTTATAAGCGCTTCTAAGCTGTGGGTGCTATGGTTGAAAGTTTCTTTCAGTTCTGGTGAGCCACAAACCTCTCCCAGCACCACCAGCAGTCACATCTCCTAACTGTTCTCTTGCTAAATGCCCTGAGTCAGACACAGAAATATCTTTATTGATGCTAATCAAATTTACCCCCTGACCTGTTTGCTAAAACTGTCAAGGAATGTACCAAATTACCACCTTGAATAGAGACACTTTGTAGTCTGGGTCCCTGTCTACCCGGACTGAACTCAGGTGGGGACTCTTCTGCTCTTTTGGACTGAATTCATGTGAGTGACTTGGTCCCAAAGGTACTTTGTCATCTCAAATATTTTCAGATTCTTCATAGAGTTAGATGGCTAGCTCTTGATGTTTTGAAAGGTTATACCAAGCAACATTGGATATTAAAGAAAAAAGAGTCACTGCCATGGACATCTACATAAGAGTAAATACTGTAACAAATTAAATGTTTGCAAACAAATTCTCAATTCTTGCAACATAAATTTCATTTCAGTGAAGTCAAAGAAACAATGTGAATTTACACCCCCCAGAAATTTGGCCTTGTGTCCAAGTTCAGCACAGTAACAAGGCAATTGCACCCTAGTCAAATGCATTTTGCCTTCTCTATCAGCACACATTTAAGAAGTTGCAAGCACCTCATCCCACAAGTTACTTTATCAAATAGTTTGAAGCTGTGTGGACTTAATGCCAAAACTACTAATGAAATAAGCTGTATTTGCAAACAGATTCAAGGTAAATCATTCTGTGACTGAGACAGGTAATGATCCTTTACCCACTTTATGCCAGTTAGAAAATCTTAGTAGTTCATATAACAAATGAAAACATTTATAGATGATGCAAGTTACACTACAAGCAATTTAAATAAACAGTCTTATAAAACACCGTTACTAAATTGTCAAGGCCCTTTTGGGATACATCAAAATATACGACCTTCCCAACAACCATGAATTACTTCACAAACGTCCCCACTCCTCACATTACAGGCACGTAAATCAAACAGGAAAAAAAATAAGTACATCCACTGTAGTAACACTACTATAACCCTCCCAAAATGGATGAACAAACAATTGGAGATGGAAGTAAAACTGATCTCTAAGAGTGAAGTTTCCAACGCAGAGAGTTAATTCTCTGAAATTGCAAACTGGCTCCTAGCAGGAGCTCTGTCAATGTTCTAGCAGTGACACAGAAACATTTGTGATTTATATTATGTTACTACAACACAAAACTGTAATGTGTCTGCTCAGAAGAGAAAACTGCATAAAGTCAATACTGCTGGTAGTAAGAGTACATTTCTGTCCCATCTTCACCTTGGTCTGGATTAGCAGGCTGCTACTGATTTGAAGAAACAGTTGAAGTTCTCTTGCTTTCTGTAAATAAAATGGCCTTAAAGAAGATCCCTGTAGCAACTGTGGAAAGGGAATCTCTGAGCAATTTGGCAACCTCAGATGTGTTAGACTGAGCTTGAAATTTTCTTAAACAATTATGGCAAAGTATTCAATCTTTCTAATGCTGGCAATTAGCTAAGCCAAGATTTTACAACATGATAGATGAGATAAAGTCTTTTAAGTATTGTTTCTAAAAAGCAGCACATGGAATTAATAAATTACCTTTGGTGGTGATGGCCAAAAAAGCGAACATCAACTTGATTGTCCTCTTTCTGCATGACTTTGGCTGGCCAAAACCCAAAGCCTTTCATTTTGGCCCAAACCAACTCATGATTAGGTATCTGGAAAAAATGTATTTATTATTGGATACGAAGTATTAAATATCTCCCAAAACTATTTTGCTCTAATACTATAATAGTATCTTAACAATATGGTTGCTGTTTATGTCTAGTGCTATTTTCATTTTTATCTTCTTACAATACATATTTCTCTGTTAGATATATTACTTGGATCAAAATGAAAAAAAAAAACCAAAGTCTGAAAAGTATGTAACTCTATTGAAAACAGAGATCTTAAGCAGCCCAAAATTTAAACTTGGCTTTATAGCTTCATCCAGGAGCAAAGTTTTATTTCTGTAAGCTCCTTATTTTCTTGTGAGACTGTTGTAACTGGCTGTTAACCAAGTTTTACAACCTATATTGTTACAGTTTTGAACCTCAATCAACAATTCGCTTGTGTAAAATATCTAGGCTTACAGAGTCTTAACCATGCTTTTGAAACAAGCCTACTGAAATGGAATATTCAATGCATTAATGACACCAAATCTGCAGGGTTTTGTACAGAAAAAGCAAACAAATAAAAATATGTGTCAGCAACATACACAAGGATAGCAGAACCAATTGTCAGGACGCGCATTTGACAAATAGAAACAGTTCTTGCAAAGCTGCAGTTCATCCAGCTGAAAAACATAAAAAAAGGTAAATAAGCCCCCAAAATTCTATTTATGTGACTTCAGTAGTATCCATCTCTCTTAAGCAGTAAAATTTTTCAGCCCTGCGTGCTAACTTGGTGGAGTTACTTCTGTCTGTACAAACTAGAGGTGTGAAACTGAGTTGAGCTGAGAGTGGAGAAAAGACAAGCTGCAGAAACATTATTTGTATTTTTGAAAAACAAGGCAGATGAAGGAAACTACTTTAACTCAATGATTTATTATAGCTAAAAGGCAAAGTATAAAAAAAATTCAACTGTAAAAATGGAGAAAGGGTGACAGTTCCCGCAGCTTTGCTTTTTGATGTCCTCTGAATATTGAGAAATATTTCAATACAGAATTTGGTAGGAATCTCACCTCAGGTTCAATTTGTATTAGCAAGTACAATTATTTCTAGTCCATCTATGTATTACTAGATCATTTTCAAAACTAAAATTTCAATATCAGTATTTTCCAAATGAGAGTTTAATTAAAAAAGAAAAAAAAAGACAAAGGAATTCTGAATCAGCTGTTAGAAAGTTAGGGGGAAACATAACATACCACACCCTTTTTATTTTTGTAATATGAAGAATAATTTTCTTTGATTTTGAAATGAAGATCAAGTATCTTGTCTACATCTTGGTCACTTAGTACTACTTACTTCATGGCATGTGTCTTTGTAAAGCATCCTCGCTATATCAGCTTGTTCACTGTCCGCTGTAAATTAAAACAAATAACATAAACAATCGCAGTATGATTACAGTGCTCAAAAAGATTTGAAGCTGTCATTGCTATGACTTTCATGGTATAATTGTCTTGCTTGAGAATACAAAACATGATTTAGTCACTTGGATAACACTTCCATTTTTCTAAGAATCTTCAAAAATTTTCTAAGAATCACTTTTCTATTTGTTTTCTCCTTCATATTTATATGCAAAAATACTGTTAGGAGCTTTTAAAAGAACAGTACAAGTACACATCTGAGAGGCAGCAACAGAGAGGGTTGCTCTTAATATGGAGCTAGTTTCTTTCTCTACTAGTCTTAATGACACACTGCACTTATCCTACAACATGGCTCTCAGCTACCACCACTTGACAGGAACACAGGCACAATTGTGTAAGCATTTCTGCTCAGGGTAATGCTTCACAGACTGTTAATCACTACGTGTTTCTCTTTACAACTGCACATTTCTCTATTAGCACATTCACATCTTTCTCGACCAGTGACACTGTGGATCTTCTGATGCTAAAAATAGGCTAGTCCCATCCTCCTCACCGTTCCCCTGATGTGGGCTATGTCTGCAAAAGAGAACCACATTTTTCCTGAAATGATGGCTCTGGAGAACCTTGTTACAGGACTTGACTACAGCTTCTGGATGTGGTGGTGTTGTTTTTCCACTTCTAATCAGACTGTCACATCATCTGAAACAGTCACTTACTACCTTCCCAGTAGCTGGAAGCATCTCTGATGGCCATACCTCCACACACTGCACCAGCAGGACGCTTCTAGTGTGGATGTAGCTATATTTGCTTCTGCAATATGGCAGATATTACCCATGAGTGAAAAATACATGTCTGTAGTACAAGTCTGTGCTAGACTGACTTATGACTTAGGCTGCAAGATAAACAGGATGGTAAAGATTTCAAAACCAAGTTTAGCCAGAGAGTATGAAAATAGTTGTGCAGTAGGTGGGCCAGAAAAGACCCTACAAATTCCTCTTGCAGCTTACTTTGGTTTTTAAGGGTTCTCAAATTACCTCATCCACACTTGAGATTATCTAATATGAAATTCAATCTTGAACTTGTTGGTTTCATACAGATACAGCTAAATCGAACAAAGCAAGCAGTAACTGTAGTATTTTACCTCCATAGAAAATCACTGTGTTGTGTAGAAGGAGCTGAGCATCTGCTTTGAACTCCTCGTAACTCCTGTACTTTCCTTCATTTACTTTCTACACAAAAGAAAACATAAGACTGTGAAAAAATGGTTGAAGTGCTGTACCTGTTTTATTCAGAGAAGCTTTCACAGAAATCTGCATTATGCAACACAGATCAGACACTGCTTTTCCTGCACTCAGGACAAATACTTAAACTCTTTGATATGGTTTGTTAGTACCTGACCATTGGCTGCACTGGTCCCTTTATGCAATGCCCAGAAGTAAAATAGGTGCTTTAATACTTCACTAAGTTAAAAAAAAATATATACTCTTGGCTATAACAGCATAAATCTGGAGTAAATCAGGTGTGGCCCAGAACACTTGTTCAAATTAAAATATACTCCCTGAGGTAAGATTTTGTAACTTAAAATACCAGCTAGTTTCAAATCAGTGTTTATTGCCTTTACACCTTCAGGATCATCACTTAATAGTTCGTTTTCTGATCAAGGCGGAATGCTTTAGTCCCTCAAACTCATAATACCTACATGGAGCCATGCAGTTAATTTTCCTAGTATGGTCTTTTGTCTGATAAGGAATGCAGCATTTTCAGTTGTACTCTGTCAAGAACACCTATGAGAATTCCAATTATCAAAAAAAACATCATCAGTTTCTAGGATGTTATGAAGGCCAGAAGACCTCCCATGGAAGCAGGTGAAGGTGACACAGTGAAAAGAAAGCTGGACCTATTTTTGGGCTCAACCAGCATTGCCAGAACTTCAAGATAGTCAGTAGTGTTGGTCTCCAAAACTGTCAGTGAAACTATTGGCTATCCATGTCTTTCAATAACAATAATAAAGCAAAGGCTTTTTACATCTCTGGTTGTAAAGGGCAAGGTGTACTATGGCACTGCATAGTAATCCAGCTGCAGCAATGAATAAAGATGAATATGCTGTTCATTTGGTCATGTGCACTTGATTTGTATGAGTCATGGTCAGACCTCTGGTTCAGAAACAAAGGACAACACATTTACTAGTACTTTATTTTTGGAACAATTAATGCAAAACAAATGTTTTAAGCCAGTCTTTTTTTTTTTTTTTTTTTTTTGTGATTAACAGAGGGATTGGTTCTTTTTGTATCATTTAGATGTTTATAAAGTTGATACCTACACAAGGACATAATGACTAAAATTGGAATGGTCAAAAACATTGGGCCAGATACACAAACATAGGCACTCAAGTCCATATTCAGTGACTTAGATAAAGGGTTCTAATAAAAGATTCTCTAAAGATTTCAGCTACCTACAGTTCCTAATAAAACCTCAGTACAAAAAGAATTGTGAAACTTTTGTCTGAAAACTAGGTACCACTCAAAATGGTTTTACTCAGCAACCTGTTTATGAGGAAATGTTTGAAATTTTAAGCTCCCGTATCCCGTGCTGGATACAATACCAAAATACTGATCATAAGAATTAGACAGGATTAGTGCTTTAGTCCTTCAGGTTTATCTTTACTGCTAAAAGACAAACATAAACAGTGTGGAAATTAGAAAGCAAGTCACTCTACCTCCTGTATAGTAGGAACATCAACAGCTGAGTGCACCAGCCTCCTATACATTGGGTGTTTGTTGTCCTTCCCTTTCTTGTTTAGATCTATAGCCTGAAAGGACCATGAGATGGTGTAAGTTATTGCATTTAGAATCTGCTTACAACACACAAAAAAAAGATTAAAAAAATGCAATATTTTGTAATATTTCAGGTGAGAAATACACAAGGCCAAATTGTGGATCCACAATCTGAGAGGTTACATGTGTCTCAAACCTGAAACTTGCCCATTTCAGAGAAGCCCATGGTGTCAACTACTCCTGCCAGAATGATACCAACCTGAGCAATAGGACCTGATATGTGTATGTGGAAGTACACACATCAGTTATGACAGGTGAAATAAAATTACACCCTCTTGTAGCCTTCCTCCCTGCACAGTCACGTGTGGCCAACTGTAATGTGTCCTCTATGGTGCTACCCAGCAATGTGAGAAACTTCCCTGTCTCAGACTCACCCGCTCCTTCATACGAGAGACTATGAATCGCAGGTATGTGCTCATCTCTTGTTTACTTGTGTTTTTCTTCTTGATACTCTGTCAGAGAAAAACACGATCATATTATTATTATTTTAAACTTGGCTTCAAAATTCATCCAACAAATTTTTTCTCTGCATCACAACATTACTCGAAAAGACGACTTTGAATCACATCACACAATTTTTTAGGGAAAGTACTTTCTGGAAAATTATTAACACTAACACATCACAACAACTACATACATTGCTTTAAATTATGTCTGGTCTGAGGACTTCAGCTACAGAAGAATTACAGGCTTTATCTGCTCTTGTATCCAAAATACTTTGTCAAAACCTCTCATGTAAAAAAATGTCTAATTAGAATAAAGCAATGAAAGGCATTTTAGGGAGTAGTTTAAAATTTACTTAATGGTCTTTTTATTAGCAAGGCATTAATATTTTCAATAAAATAAGAAAATATTTTTATAAGAATATCCTTTACCATCTACAAATTATGTGCTTGCTAGGCAAAATGACACCATTTAGCAGGAGCTCAAATAGGCTCTAGCCAGTAAAAACTCGGAGCACTTTTAACAGCTCAAGAATCATAGCAGTTGTTGATTTTTGTGGTCCTTCCTTCACAAAATCTAATCCGGATTCTGGAACACAGACTGCTTCTTTTTAGCTGTTCAGGTTCTAAAGTTTTTTCCCCCTCATCTTACACTACTATGGAGAGTTATCCCCCCCTTCAAAGCCAATTCAGGCTCGTGGGAAACACTGCATAATGAAAACATGCTGCTGAAGGGAGGGCGGCTCTCTGCAAACCCCCCGTGGGCTCTCAGGAACCAGCCTTTCCAGTCTCCGGCCACGGCAGCTGTGCACAGCTCTGCACGGCCTCAGAACAGCTGCCTGAAAAGTGCTACTCCTCCTTGCTCTTGCCTACACTGGTTCATCAAAACAAAGCACAGTGGAACAGCAGCATGGGTTCCAGGTTTATTATCCTAAAACGGCTCTTAACTGCTCACATCTCTTACAAAAACATCCTCCTCACATCTCAGAATGCATTGAGTGCCAAGCTGAGTTCTCCCCTTTCTGATACCTCCTCACATCATCATCTGTATGCAAACTGTGTGGACCAATCTGGCTCAGTTACACCTGCATCCTCAGACTTTTATGGTATTTAGCAAGATCCACATAATTGGGCAGATGACTGTTGCTTAGCTAACACAAGAAAAATCAGAATCCATGTCCTAAAAGGTAGCTGAAAGAGGTATGTGCCTTATGAATTATTAATCACTAGAAGTGTGCTGTTTTTTTCTTGAATTACTTATATATGACTCTGAACATATAGAGGGAGCAGATACATTGAGTACAGAGCAAGTACTTTTATGTATTTACTTGGCAAGAGTAAAAATTACACATTAGCACAAAAAAAAAAAAATGGATAGGATTTGATTGTGTCTCTGCTGATAGTCTTCCTGCAACACACTGAAAACACTGAAAATCCCAGTCTGGCCCTTGTGCTACAGCAGTTGTGCAACCTACACATCTCTGGATTGCACTTACTACCTTCTTCTTAAATCAAAACTGTACAGAGCACTACCAGTGAAGCTGTTTATTTGATCACTATACAGTATGCACAGAACCATTACAAACTGTGTTGAAATATCTGTTCAGCCATGAACCTACAGAGATACTACAGTATGCATAACAACACTACAGCTTCTTCCTGACAGGACACTACCACTGTTGGGTAAACCTCACTATTGTGAAAGGACCAGCACGAGGTCTAACACTTATAGTCCATTTAAGCATTCTTTCCATAATATTAATGGTTCCCTGACCTTCCATCCAAACGCTAGAAAGAGACAGATTTTAGGCTGTGCTGTATGTCTGAATCACCCTGTTTTACTTTGCTGTGAGAATGTGCATTCTGCTGGAATTCAATTCACCTATTCTGTTTTGCACAAACCAGCACTGCTACTGCAAATGCAATCCCCGACGTGCATTAAATTATCTGCATTATGAAACACTGCTGTCATTTTGTCATTTTAGGCCCTGGAGTGCTGAGTGCTTGCTAATGACACAGCATTTTAGAAGACTGAAAGTTATTAGGGCACAATAAAACTCACTTGCACTGACTAGTCCTTCTACACTTCTTTTTCTCACATGGTTCTGAATTTATCATCCTTTGGAAGTATTTCAGAATTCATGTGAACCATTTTTCATGCCCTGCTGGGCAAGACAGTTTTCAAGAGACTGTGTTAAGATAGATGGTTTAGAGTCTTATCCTTCAGATTGTAAGAAAAGATAGATAGCTGGCTTTATATCATTACTGATGTCAGCAATTACTATCAACTTAAGCATCAATGAAAATTATATAATTAACTTGCCAATTCAGGAAAACATGAATTTCTCCACTTTTCCTTCTACTCCTACCACTGATCTATTTTAAGAAAAATTTGATCTCCAGGTTCTTCTACTAAATGTTGAAAGGTCATAAATTTAGGGAATTGGAGCCTATGAGCCAGCAAAACGTCTTTTTATGGTAAGGTTGCTCACCATTTGTGGAGAGCAAGTTATAACCCAACTGCTTCATTTGCTTTTCAACAGTGATTAGCCCTTTAGGAGGTACCACTCACACATTCTTTGGAAGCTAAAAGGTAAAATGTGTCATTTTTCAATAAAAACTCTGCTACTTTGTATTTTGAAAACCTGTAGTGTTCTCAAAGAAGTCAACTTAGAGCCACTTAAAGCAAGAAAATAGATAATACTAGATGGTAGATATGATCTGCATAAAATCTATTTATATTGCTCTGATACAATGAAATATACCCACTTTCAGGTCCCTTTATAGGCAGAGTGATATAGAAGCAAGTATAAATGAAAATTAGGTCTTCTAATTTCCTGCTTTTGGAAACAGAAAATAATGATGGTGGCTTGCGAATCAGTAGAAGTGGTAAGATCCACTGTGTACCTTTCCTCCCAGTCAGATATACTAAGATAAGCTACTGCAAGCTCATCCAAGTACAGGTTTCTTTCAAGGAGACTGCCAAGATTCAATTCAGCCCCAAAAGATTGTCAGGAATTTATACTCATAGATACCCTATTTCTAGGATATGTTATCTTAACACAGGATTGTATTAGGTCTGGCTGTGATGAAGTTAATTGTCTTCATAGCAGTTTGTACGGTGTTGTGGTTTTGATCTGTGACCAAAACTGTGCTGGCAACACACCGATGTTTAGCTGCTGCCAAGCAGTGTCTGTGCAGTGTCAAGGCCTTTGCTGTTTCTCACTCTGCCCCATGGTGAACACACTGGGGGCTAACGAGGTTTGGAGGAGACACAACCAGGCAGAAGACATAACTAACTGAAGAGATATTTCATGCCATATAATGTCATGCTCAGCCATAGAAAGGGAGAGGGGGGAGTTTAAGGGCATTAGCCATCTTTTGTTTGGGAACTGGCTGAGCATCAGTCTATCCATGGAGGGTGGTGAGTGACTGCTTTCACTTCACTTGTTTTGTTTTCTTTCTCTCTTCTTACATTTCTTCACTTATTAAACAATTTTTATCCCAACCCAAAAATTTTCTTGCTTTTATTCTTCCTTTTCTCTTCCTCCATCCCACTGGGAGATGAGGAGAAGTGAGAGAACAGCTGTGTGGTGCTTAGCTGCCTACCAGGGTTACCCTACAACAAGGATGATTCCTAAGTCACACCATTTTATAGAGAAATCTGCAACCCTTCTGCTTTGCATCCAGGTAAACTGAAAGGGTTGGTCAGGCATAAGTGTTTACACAGAGGATGCAGGAGTGAAGTTAGAACTTTCACAGTAGCAATCCTCACGTAGAATATTAATGGAATCTGGTAGGTGGAAGACCAAGGCTGCAACATCTTTGCTTGAGGGTGCAGGAAATACCTTATATATGCTTTATTACCTGCAGCACATCTATTTCTTAGAAGCTGGTACCTAAAGGCTGGATTTATATTGTTGCCCATATTCAATATTCCAGATTAATAATACTGCTTAGCTGTTAGAGGGTAGTAATACACTGCACTGTGCAGTTGAGACTTATTTAGCAATTCTGATATGCTTGTAGTGCAGGAATTCCCTACAAGACTTTTCAAACCACACGAGGTTAGCAGTAGCTGGGGTAGTGCCAAGAAACACCCCATCCTGCAACAGCACCCCGAGGTAGCATATAGCTCTAAGCTCCCAGGGTGATGATGGTCGCTATGCTGCAGTTGGCAAAATCCTTCATTTGAAGAGCAAAAAAACAGACAAAATCTAAAAAATGCAAGATGTTAGTGTCAGCATTCTGTCTAGCTGTAAGCATTTAAATTGTATTTTTTCCCATGCAAAGAGATGGAGAAATCAAATATCTCCCTATAATCTCCCATTAACAAATATTTTTCCCGTCCATCTCTCAGCTGTCGTGTACACACACATCAAAGAGCTTCATTTCACTTTGGTGATGGATTAGCTGAAGGCTGCTCTATGATAGATACACGTTTCTAAGGCACCAGTTCCATTTTCAGAAGCAATTCATGTTTCCTAGGGTGCATCTGCAGAGGGGATCAATGTGAATGAGTCTAACATACATTCACCACTGCTGTTTAGAAACTCCCTGCTTTATCCACTGGCCCTTGGACTTTTTTAGGGCTTAAATTTCCAGAGGAATTTGGTGCTACATATGGAAAGCTTTACTGCTCTGCCACCCTCTCAAACTTCCAACCCTCAGGTCCTCAGGTTTCCTGTACCATTAAGAAAGGTATGCAGGCACACGGGATGGGTGTCAGAGCAACCAGTGCACCATATGCCCTAAGCAGCATACAGAGAAGCATCTGCATGAGCAGAATATGCCACAAGATCTACCTCTTTCAAGACCTCAAAACTAGACTTTTCAAAGCATTAGGTGCTTTTGTAAATGTCATGTCACAGCTGAATCCAGAAATTGGTTTTCACTAACTATGTCACCATGCATAATATTGTCTTTCTATAAAATTATTTTTAAAATTGAATTTTTGGGAAAAAAACCCCAACAACTTGGTTATCCCAACATGTGATCAATATTCTCCTGTTCATATATAAAAAAAAAAAGACAAAAAATCCCCCACCACAACAACAAAAAAACAACCTAGTATTTTTGCAGTAATTTCTACAGTAAATTAAGGTTTGAAGAAAATGAATTTCCTCCCTTTATCTAACTAAAGAGCAGCAATAAATGTACAAGTCTCCTGCGAGCTGCAGAGGTTGATTTGATTAACCCTGTCCTGAATGGACCACTCCGGTAGCAGGGAATGTAATTTCTAAGTTCATTTGATACCGAGTCTTTCTCTTGTGATCTGTCTACCAGGAATTTTACTTATAATATCAATTTATTTCACTTAAGACAATGATTAGTCAGCAGTCAGGGAAAATTTTCAATCCCTGCAATGTGGTTTGAATTGAACTTTGTTTGACTCTTGACTCCTGCTGAGAATTATGTAGGGTACAAAATATTCAGATTGGTACCATCAAGTTAAACTAAAAGCCAGAAACTGGACATGCTTGCTTATGGATGCAGTGGAGAAAAAACAACATCAGGGAAA
>NW_008613254.1:25284-82774 GCF_000691845.1 Merops nubicus | reverse complement strand
GAGAGTTCAGAGCAAGGTTTGCAAGAGACTGTTCTAAACATCATGGGAGGAAAATATTTTAAAAGTTATAAACAAATCCTTGGAAATGCCCTTTATAAAATGTTTCTGAGTAGTCAAGCGTGCAAGACAAAGCTGCACAGGTTGATTGAACAGGTACAACCAGCAATTGTGAAATGAATAACCCAAAGGTTTGCTGACCTTGGCAAGATTACAGAAGCAATCTTTACATAAGAATGAAGTGTTCTTAGATTATTTCTCACAATGTATTAGGTTTCAAACATACTTTTACTTCACCATTGTAAGGAGCTTTGAAATCTCCAGGTGAAAAGTGCTATGTCCAGTTACAAGAAGAAAGTATGAAAATATATGCATCTCTTTGTCCCAGCTATTACTTTTCTTGAACGTACATATTTACTGCTGATAATGCAAAGTAAATCCCATTGCCCTTACGCAAGATAGTTAAGCTCTGTTATGTCCTCTGGACATTAGCCAGGGCTTTCCAAACTACCATAGTTTTTTGAATATAGGTCTCTTGCTTTTAACATAAAATTAGATCAGTCATTTCCTAGGAAGGTGGGGAGAAAGTAGCAGAAGAATAATGCAGCCTGACACAAGGATGCTAACTCCTATGCCAAACTAAATCTCCCTTGTTTACAGGGACTGTGCAAGCCTCTTTAGTCCAAGTTTGCAGAATTGGGGCTTGAAGTGATTCAGATTAATTACAAGGAAAACAGGAGCTGCCAGTAAAGGAAGGGAAAGGATTTCATGGCATTCAAAATGGCAATATTCACAAAAATAGGTTGATCATCTGAGACACTAAATAAGCCAAAAATCTCTGGGGCAGGAAGTATTTAAGAGCCTGCAAAACCTCTCCTTATCTTTGTGTAACAAAAGGGGAACCAATATGCAGCAAGAAAGACACAGTGCACATGGTCTGGGTTTCACAGGGTTTTTTTTTTTTTCCAAGGTAAATATTTGTTCAATATTATTGTCATAGAGGATTTCAAGGCAGCAGGATGAAAGTCAAACTGTTCTCAAAGCTAATCACCCTATGTATCTGTGCGTATTTCACACAGTGATTCAGCATTTCCACTGTGGCAAAACCTATGTTACAAGATAGCTGTTATAAACCACCTCACATACAAAGTGGCTTAAAACATTTACATTCCCTACTGTCACCAGGTGCCATCTACAATTATTGGTAAATGAAACTAGTTTACCTAATCTTAACTATTTATAAGAACTACCAATACCTATTACAAGAACCAACAATTAATAAAGAGATTTATTTAAAAATCTGAAAGAAATTCACCTATATATGGTCATTTTTTGTTTTTAACAGAGGGAATAATGAGTAGCTAAATTAAATGATAGTAATTCAATACGGAGAGATACAGTACATGTCCTTATTCTTAACTGTTTTTTTCCTGCCACTACTTCTTTTTCATTCCTTTCCAATTCCTTGAGCTAGGCTCAATTTTCTTGCTATTTCCCTAAACCCTGAGAGCTCCTAATCTGAGGCAACAGGTCTTTTACAACTGGTTCTAAGGTAACAGCAGTCAGAAAGTGCTGTTTTGAAACAAAACAATCCACGTGTTTTCAAAAACTGCTTCTCTGTACTATGAAGTGCCTGAACCCTTACATTCCTTGCAGTACAGATCATCTGAAGGTCAGTCTGCTGCTCTGCAGCTAGATCTAAGCTTTCAGCAAGGGAATTTCCTCTCCCTCCAGCAACCCAAGGCAGTGCACAACTGGTAGTTCTAAGCCTTTCTATAGCAATAATTTTCTCTTAAACATTTATATACATTATTCTCTCCATTTAAGGAAGCCTAGGAATGTGCTCCGTTGCAGTAGGTGACATGGAGATGACAACAGTAAGGAGAAGTATCTGGCTGATTCAAGGCCAGGTATCTGTAAGCAGAATCCTGACTACAATGTTTAGCCTTCTAATGACATGTTGACAACTTATCTTCCCATTCTTGGAAAATATATAAAATTACTCTTTGCTATTTCCCTACCACACTCATCAAGATTAGCAATTTTAAACAAAAAGCAATATAGATATGGATGCTATGGGTGAAATCCACATTGACCTTTTTGCACCAATAGAATCCACCAAGTAAATGAGAAGCAGGATTTCACCCCTTATTTTCTGATACTGCCTTCATCAGTAACATGATTGTGGCTTTATAATGTAAAATATGATTCCAATAAAATTTTAAGAATGCAGTCATCAAAATACAAAAAAAAAAAGTTACATTATGAGTCATTAAAATGATGTTAAGTAAAACCAGTAGCATCTTATACAGCAATTTTTTTTACTCATGTTGAAGATTTCCACAATATACTGCATTCACACATGGCATACATACGTACACACATTTCCCACACAGTATACTGTGAGCGTTCAGATGCAAGCAAAACTTGCTGGAGTCTTCAAAAATGACCAACTGCTACATGCACCGTATTGTGGTACCTCTGTATAGATGCTCTAGGTATGTACCATCATTTGAATATACAGTTCTTCATCCATTAACCTGGCCAGACCATCTGGACACCTTAATGAATCTATTAATGAATATCAATCCTCTAATCAGCACATGAAATCTCGTAGGTACTCACCCTGCAAACTGGGCACTGCCAGTGACTACTGCTGTCTCTAAGCCTGAACTCATCAGACAAACACTTGGAATGATACACACGAAAACACAGGTCACATATCAACACCTCTCCAGGCAAATGGCATTCAAAACAATACCAGTCATGATTTTCTGTTTCCCAGTCCTACAAAAAATACAAAATATTTTGGTATGACATTCTGTCAAAATCTGCAGGAACTAAGAACAAAATTGATATGTCTTGAAATCCAGCAGCAATTAGACATTATAAACATTTTAAGAAGTGTATAATGTTTAAAAACAGGGGAAAACCTACATGCTTAAAGATTTTCATCAATTTAATGCACACTAACTCCAACAGAAAATGAATGCCAAGTTTTAGTTTTTTCAAATGTCTGATTAGTAACAATTTCAAATATGAGCTCTGTCTACAATGAAAAGTGTTTTTTTTTCTCCCTTTGTGGAAAACACTTATTGACCTCTCTGTATTAGACTACAAATGAAAGTTTGTGCACCTCAACAGACCATACCTATTTCCTTAGACTATTTCCTCTTGTTTTGATTGCTAAAGTATATTTTCAACGCTACTTTTGTGAAGGGTGGTCCCTTCCAGTCTTGACTCTCTTAAAACTGACAACTTTTCAGCATCAAAGGATTGAGTTACAAGAAATAAATGAAACAATGAACCTACTACTGCAAGAAATATTTCTGCTATGCAAACCCAACGCAATTAAAAAAATAGTAAACGTTTCACTTGCAGTGCCCAATAGCATTAGGTTTATTGCTGAAATGGTCTACAGAAGACAAAGGATATGGTTCTGCTGATGCACAGATGTCTTTAATACATTCTTCCTTGATATTTCAGCCCCAACGGCCAAATCCTGACCTTTGAAACATGTGCACAAGCTTTGCTGAAGTAAATGAGAGCAGCATGCATATAATTTGGAGGTACAATTTAGCTCTAGGAATCTCTAGCACTAAAACCAGACAAAATTGCCAGTGGCCACTGTTAAATGTTTATGTTTGTTAGCTGAAATGCCACACTTTTCCCTAAACTTAGAAGACAAAAAAAACCTGCCCTATCTCAGATAAAACTCCCAATGCCTTTTCATGTAAAATGTCACTTTTCAATGGGTTCAGATCTCAGAAAAAATTACTCCTATTCTTCAATAAATTATCTTGATAAAAATCTGGTCAAGTTACTTTTAACGAGATGTTGTAGAAGTGGAGTTAGCAATTCCCACCAACTGCCAGAACGGGCATTTGCCCGATTCTCCTCCTCCCGTGCCTGGGAGTTACGGTCATTTAAGTCCTTGTGTGAGAGGTCTCCTCCAACGGGGCGGCGTCAGAAGCGCAACACCCAAGTGGCACTTCCAGCCCCTCATGCTGAAGAGCAGCCGTACTGTGCACAGAATTCATCTGACTGGAGCCCCCATGAACATAAGAGATTTAGGGACAGCTTCAACCCAGATTGCCTACACTGAAGTTTATATATTATGAATAGTGGACTGAAGGGACAGTAAGTTTAAAGGGGGGAGGGGGAAACCCCAAGCAGCCCTTAAGCAATGATTTTTGAACTCTGACCTTTGCCCTCCTTTGATGTTCAGATTAACAGTGTAACTTGACTCTTCTATCATTTCTCCTCATTTAATTTTACTTGCCAATTCTGGATGTCTCAGAACCGCATAATAATAACATGCAATTGGCTATAAAGAACACATTCTCATTTCACCAAGTCTTTTTCCTTCCACAGACTCCAGTGGCAGTATACTTTGGGAGCCCTTTATTTACAATATTTCAGAAACAACTAAAGATACTGCATTGTCAATGTACTAGATTTGCCTGTAGATTGAGAAAAATAAGGGTAAAGTATTGCTATATATTTCTTTCATATTAAGTGTAATAGGTATCATCTTTACAAAACAAAGAAACAAAAGAATTAGATGGCAGTAAAGGGCCAATTAAGCAAGAAAAAGAATCAGTTTTGATTAAAGATCTATCCAGATAAAAATCAAACTGAGAAGACCCCAATAGGTCCTGGCTATTGAGGAATTTCACCACAGAATTAGGATTCCAGGAATCTTAATTTTTATTTGTACTAGTTACTTGTCGGTATATCCCAGATATTCCTTTATAGGAAATCTGCTGGCAAAGAGATGTGGAATTTCATAAACGTACGTAAATACACTTGCTGGCAAGAAAAATCATACACTCAAGCCAGAAACTATGGCATTAAATAAAACACCAGAAGAAATTTCCTTCAGTATTCACACTGTAAAGTTTTGAAAACATCATTATTTCTAAATATAATCACCCAGGTTTTTCACAGAAAAGATTTTTAGTTTAATGCAGTATATTTAGTGCATAAGTATATAGAAAACATTCATTTATGCAATATATTTGATACGTTAATAAAGAAAATAAAAAAGGTACATAGCCCTTGTGAACAACTACACTACTGACTTCAACAGCACAGTCAGAAGCGTTAATTTTGCCCCAACAGCAATGAAATGTTACTGCTTCTCTTGGTTTACGTAAGTTTTAGTGGGAGGAGAACGTGCTTCCAACATTATTTTTTCATGCAAGAGATCAGATTCATTTAAATAGCTCAAACTCTGACTGTCAGTGCTCGGGGTAGGATAGTTCACAATCCTCCGGCAGCTGCAAACACGGTTAAGTCTGCATCCACAGAACACACCACCAGGTGTCACCAGCCGCTCCGAAAAGGACTGATTAAAGGGCGACCACTGGAACAACGGCTTGAACCGTAACATGTGAGCAACCACTTCCAGCCCCCGGGAGAGAGGAAAAACCATCAAACTACATACATACATAATGCGGACTAAACTCAGAATTGGAAGTGATATGGATGATGGTGGTGGTTAATATAGTAAACTAAGCTATCCTAATGGAAGACAGAAACGTAATAGAAAATATGACAGAATTCAAAACCACATAGTGCAAAAATTGTTCACCTTGTTTTTTGCTGCTGTCTGGGAAAAAGGCTGCATACCGTAGGCCTTTCAAAATAAAAACAAAACAAACTTTGTATCTATACTGTAAGCCATCCGATTATCAGGATATACACAAGGCTAGAAAGAATTCATGCACAGTGACCAGGAAATCAATCTGTTACTTCTAACATCTGGTTACATACATTTCCTCCTGCACTTCTGGAACGTTACCTAATGCTTTCACCACATTTTTGATTCTTTAAAACATACCATATACTTATTAAAAGAACCCAACACCCATCTTCTTCCCCATATACACACCCACCACCAGGCCAACTTAGAAATCGTCAAGAATATTAATGGTTGTTAATTAATGCACTCTGATACATAAACCTTCTTTGGGCATCTAAAAAAGATCCCTGTAACGTGATTTACTGCATAGGGAGTGGCCCTGCCAAAATCAATGCAACACCTTCTTTGCCACGTATTATCAAAGATTAAGCTATGACTTTCTCAATAAAACTCGCTGGCCTTACAAGTGTGTAAAAGGAGACGGGCTCTCGCGGGGCCGTGCGGCACGAAGGACGGCTCTCTGCCCTCGTTTCCTGAGGAGGGCAGGGGAAGCCTCCTGGGTCACCGTGCTGGCCGGTGAAGGGAATCTCCGCCCGCAGCACCCGGCTGCCCGCGTTCAGCAGTTCGGCGGCACCGGTGACTGGCCGCAGCCCCCAGGAGGGAGCGGATCTGGCAGCAGAGCTGCAAGGCTCAGAGAGAACTGGAGGCCTTCCCCTTCATGTTACTCAGCTGCCCGTTGCATTTGGAGACATATGCATCAGCAGGGCAGGAAATGCCTGTTCGGGGGATTGTATGTAATAGCCAAAGAGCTATGCTCTGTTAAGCAGAGTGGGATCTTGCAGTGATATGGGTCACTTGTGGTCACTTGTTCTTTATATTCAAATGAGTCTAACATATCATAAAGCTCACTTTGCACTGACAAAAACAGTTGAGACTTCTCAGCAACACAAATGAAACAATGCAACGATTTTGAAAATACAGCTTAATTTATGACCGACATGTAAGCTTACTTTTTTTGTAATTTGTCTTAAGTACATTTTCTTAAAACAAATGCATAATTTTATTCTGGAAGTACAGAAAAAATAACACGGGACAGAAAATGTCAGGCTATCCAGAACATTTGACAATTTAAATACAGATAAACCCAACAGAAAAGAATGAATCATCATGTCATAGCCTTTACTGTAGAATAAAATATATAGTTGTTGTCAAGGAAAGAATAATTTTAGTGCATAAAGAAAATGTCCATTATAATGCAAATGTACATGGAAAAGAAATGCTTACTCATTAGTAATGGAGATTTACTTAGCTGTAATTGAAATAGGGAATCTGTATGTTGGAGAATGTGACATCCTGCTTTACAATTAGCATACCATTAAGTAGGAGATGTGAAGCACATACTGACAGTAAAATTAACAATAACTTAGAGGTCACAACTGTAACTATTAGGTCACTTCCATACCTTAGCAAGCCCATAATTATTGTAGAAAAATAAAGTAAAAACAATTAGTAAATTTTTATTTTCCTATAAATTATATATAGGTATATCACATGAGAACAATATAATCTGCTTTCTTAGACTTTGTCTAAAAGGACCACTTTGCCTTTTTATTATGCAAATTCCAGTAACATAGCTCATTTCTTACCTGTTAATCTGTTTTCTCCAAGTCCCTTAATGGTAGCCCAGATACTCGGTATTAAGGCACTGTACTATCAGGTGGAGAGAGGAAGAGGGAGGGGGGGAAAAGGCAAAACTCTATTCATGGAACTCCCTTTTATGGGGATTTCCTGTTTTCACACTGGTGAACTAGATTTCCCAAACCATCCAAATCATGGATATCCTTTGGACCAAAACAGTAAGCTAAAAAAAAAAAAAGGGTCACATAGATGGGAAAAACAATTATAAGTCAGTTATCTCTTTGGCGCAAGGACGTTTATTTGTGACTGGCATACATACAGTTCTGTCGTCCTAAATGCAATAGGACAGAAACGAAGGAAAGCGTTCTCCACGGAGCTCACGATGCCCAGCACTTCCTGCGTGGCACTTGTCCCACAGCAGCCTTTGGAGGTTTTCTTCCCAGGTGTTCTGTATCAAATACTTCTGCAGAGTTTCTTTGCTCCTCACATACTGTACTGCTGCGGTGTTTCTCTGCATCTCCCATCCATGCTCATGCACACACAGCTCCTCCCAGATCACTGGATGTTCATTCAGACTCACCTCTGCACTAAGCCATGGTCAGCCCTGTAGTGTCTATGCTTTAAGAGGCCCTAGAGCGCTGGCAGTGTAGCAGATAAAGAACTTAAAACAGTTCTTCACATTTAGTCTAAAGGAAGAATATTAGCAGATACACAATAGATTCCACCCACTTTGTATCATGACAAGGACAACATTTCTGCTCTGTCAGAGTGGTGGAATCTAGAATGGCAACAAGGTCTATGCCAGCAAGGAAGAAGTAATTTAGAAAATACAAATTACTTAAAAATAGTAGCATTACCATGCTACATCTATTTCAAGACATTTTCAAATCACTAACCAAAAACGTTGCTATTTCATAACCCTTTATAAAACTAAAAAAGGATCTCAATGAATTAATTCCTGCAATTTCTCAGATACCCATTTCTTTGATATCCAATAATACAGGCCATGTGTCATTTGAAGACACCATTTCTGAGGCGAATGTTCTGGATCCTGGTATTTTAGGATTTGGGAGCAGCCACAAGGGCCACTTCTTTCTTTTCTCACCACCTCCATCCACTGTAACATCAGAATTCTTTCAGTTTTCCCACCTTCATCTAAGAAAGAAACTTTTAAAATCTTGGATTCTGCTGTCAAGGTTTCTTTGTTGGCTTTCAGTAACTTTTCATTGGAACCTAAAAAAGTTGACTACCTGTCCATATCTAGTAGACAGATATATTGAAAGAAATGCCTCCCATAAGAATTACACATTACTTTTTTGACATCTTTCATTTTTCCTTAGGTTTTGCAACTTGCATCCATCATCACCTGCTGTTGGGAAGTAATTCCTATCTTCTGTATTTAATCTTTTATATTTCAAACTTTCTGCTGTCCATGAAAAGTTTTTATTACAATAACAAGCGGTGGCACTGCATTCTAACATGGGCATATCTACCACACTATCATTCTATGGTATCTAAGTCCTCCCCTTAAGAGGTCCTGGAGTATACAGCAGGAACCTACGCCCCCATTCACATTAAACAAAGTAGCATCTATTTCTTTCTAAACACATTCTCCAATCTTAATCAATCAGCTACTTTCTGTCTTTTTCTGGCAGCATCTGCTCCCATCAAAGCTTTCTTGACGAGACATGAGCTTTACTATAGGTAACTGTTAAAACTCTGCAGTGCATTTTGCAGTCTTTTGTGACTCACAAATATAACAACCCACCGTGGGGACATGCTACCTATGTGCACTCCTGTCCTTCAGTACAAAACCCGAAGGAAACACTTCTTTCTTATACAGCTGCTGTAAATAGCTCCTGCATGCTCCAACTGTCTGTTCACCAATACTGCTCTCCAAGTGCAAGTGTCGGAATCTGCACACCACACAAAAGGCAGTCTGAAACAGGCTCAGACAAGAGCAGCTCTAAGAGCCCTGAAGAACCGTGGAAATGCTAAACTGTGCTAAGCTTTGAAATTTTTCCCCTTGCCCACCTATCCACTGCTTTTGCAACGCTGCTGAACTGCTACATAACTGCTCTGTAATAAGAAGAGTTTTACAAAATCTGGTTGTTTATCTGTAGAGCTGGACAGATTGGAACCTTAGTCTTTTTTTCTTCAGAGGACGACTAGCATGTGCACTTTGCATCTGCATGCTGGCCTCTTTTTTAAACAGGCTACATCTCATTGGGTACAGCAGCTAGTAAGAAATCTTCGGCTTATTATGGATCTCTAGTAGATGTCCTGGTTCCCACTCAGGCACTTGCCTGCATCAAACACTACCTGGGTCGAACAAACATCATGTTTCATGGAACACCATTCCCACTGTTTTTTTTCAGACGCAGTGGGGACACTGTGTATGTTTTTCACCAGAGGTCCCAGCCTGCTGTGAGGGCAGACCTCCTCCTGCCCTTCGGGTCAGCCTTCTCTTCATGACACAACATCCCCGGCTCCATCTATTCCTTAGTGAGCATGAATCCTCCTGTAAACTTGCTTTCAGTAGCCTACTGAAACTGCTTTTATCTTTTCATCAGAACGATAGCTTAGGTTCTGAACTGAGGAAGGCATTATTAATTCCTGGATGGCTCAGAGGACTTACTCCATCTTCGCAGCAGGTAAATGGTAAGCTAGCTCTTTAATAAAGTATATCCTTTTTATCATTGCTGTACAGGATCCATACTTGTTCAGGATGATTGCTTTACAATGACAAAGTTTTTAGATCATCCCATGTTTTACATTTAATCTTAGAGCCATGCATTAGAGCAAATTCAGCCTCAAAATAAGCTCATTTTCTCCCCTGTAGTTTCCCTGTATATATGTACTTACTAGATACATTGCCTCCTGTTTTGCATCTATTTTTTTCCTACTGCTGTTTCTCATCAAAAGTCCTCGGCAAATAAACAAGCATCCATCTCTCCTTCAAAGCCAAAACGACTTCAGCAGCTAGAATCCTTTTATGAAAATGGTTTCATTTTATCTTCTCCTTCCTTTTCTAGAAAAGTACTGCAGCAGGTAGCTACAATGATGTGTGCTTTTACAGACAGGACAACCTGGCCTTTGCAAATCAGTTGCCTGTATAGATCCTTTCCTCTGATGAGATGGGCTTCATCTTTAAAACAGATTCTTATAAACTGACTCTCTAGGACACTTTGTAGGTATTCATTACTCATATTTTATTACAAAGAAATCCAAAGTAATTATGAATTCATGTGTCCTCACAACTACTTAGGCATCTTGCTTTATTTCATGTAGTTTAGTTATTTATTATGGCCAAGCTTTTAATAAACTCTGCAAATAACTATTTGGTTTGGGTATTTTACATTAATTGATCTCATTTTAGAAATAATTTTTATTCTAAAAAGAACCAACATAAAAACACCTGTCAGGAGACAGATAAAGATCTCCTTCTCCATAGGTCATATTGAACACAGACATATTTATAGGCTCATGATAATCCATTTCCATTTCTTCACTGGTAACTGCTTCCTCTTCTGATGCACTGACGCAGGAAGACTCAGGTTCTGCAGTGAATTCCACAGCCTCTCAGAACACCTTTGGGTCTCTTTCATCGAGTTCAATCTGCAAACCTAAGTTTGTGTAATTAATTTATTACCACTTTGTCTTAGAAGTCTTCCGTTTCTAGCAGAAACCACCAAAGTCTTCTCTGGATTCCTGCCAAGACAGGTAGCTTTTTACTCCCTCTCCTACCTTATAGTTATGTTCTGGACATTCAGGGTGATAGGCTCCAAAGTACAGAGCCAGTCTTTAGCTCCCAGGACTAAAGAAGAAGTGAAGGATTTTCAAGAAGTGTAGCAGCATGACCCCTGTCACGCTTATCTTCTCAGCCTGTGAGTTGTGTTCCTGAAGTAATGAATAAATCTCAGTTTCCCTCCCAAGATGATCATGTCTGGATAGCAGTAGATCACATTATTTGAGGTGAGACAAATATTCTCCTCCAGGATATTAGAAACAGAAAATAGGTTCAAATGAAAATATTTTTTTTTTCTTTCTTCATGTTCCAAGTGAGTTCAACATTAATAGAAACTTCAACTTATCTCCTCAGAAACTGGATTTGCTTCTGCTATTTATGTCACCATTTTTTACTTCTGTTGAGCCAAGAGGATGTTTGTAGGCTATTTTCATTAGGGAGATAAATCAGTGATGAAGTGAAGTATTTATTAGGTGCAATGCTTTTTATTTCCCCATTATGTATGTGAAGGTTCTGTTCCCCTAGGAAGAAGATGAATCCAGACCAGAAAAAAAAATTTTTTTCTTTGTAGTTCCAAGTCTCCTTCCAAGCAGAACCAGGCACAAAAGGGGTCTCTCTCCCCTTTTCTTTCTTAAATACATTTACAATGGTTTTCTGGCCTTATTTCCTCCATGGAATTTTGTAGTGTTTTCCTGTGTTGATGTTTCTGAACACAGAGAAATATTTTATCTGAACCAACAGCAGAACCTCCTACACACTTCACTTAAATTTCCAATTTCTTGTCTATGTCCCCTGTGAAGTAGGTGTGGCTGGTACTGTTTCAGCTGCCAACAGTATGAAGGCATGAGGGCTGCATTTATTGTGAATGAAGCATAAATATTAATAAGCCCATCAGCTTCAATGAAGTTTCATTCAATGACCAGCATGACATCACAATAAAAGATTCAAAACAGCTGCCAGAGATGCAGAGAATTTTGAACCCACAAATAAAAACAACATTACTAGGTCAGGCTTGGCACAAAAGAGGTATTAAAAACCAAGATGCATATTTTCAGAACAAATTCAGGATGGACTGAGCTATGTCATCTAGTCCATTAGCATAATTTAAGTCCCATGATGGAAGATTTACACAGACTAGTTCAACTAGCTTACTTCAAACCCATAAGTAAATTATCATACTTCAAAACACCCTTTCAATCAGAAACAAACATTCTGTGAAATCTGTGAACAACATCATCAGTGTCTCAACACAGAACAGCGAGTGAAAGCCTTGAAGAAGAATACAGCATTACGTTGACTGACTTTTTGAAAGTCAAGCTGGGAAAGCTGGGAGAGGCAAGGGAAGATCCTGATGAGGTTGTTTTACCAGTTTAAAAGAAGCATCATCTCTGAGGTATGCAGTAAGATGGACTCTGTTAGTATCTTCTGTAATAGGAACATCCTCCAGTGTGAGCTCTTTTTTTAGGGTATGAAAAATAAGGATGACCAGAGAAGAGCAAAGAAATACTCCTGAACAGATAGGAAGAGAAAAACAAGACTGGAAAAGGAATGCAGAGAATTGTTCATGATTCTTAACCCATCTGGAGACAGGAAGAGCCTCTGGAACACCAGCGAGGCCATTCTCATGAGCTGCATAGCCTTAATGAAAAGACAAAAGAGGGTCTTGGCTTTAATAGAGCAAGAATTTCTTATCCATGAGGTAGGAGTTCAGAATTCTAATTTGCATCTCAAGGACAAAATACTCTATGCTTTGATTTTGCCATTTTGAAAATATTTGCTCTTCTGAACTTTTAAAAATCCGCAGCAGGACATTATACCAGCGGACACTAATTTTTAGTTCATTAATAAGCAGAATTTTACATTGGAGCACTTTGTGATAATAATTTGGAAGACAAAGCATTGCTTTAAGCACACACTGGATTGATATGGTGGCAGTATCTTGACAAAATACGCTGTGAATGATGGGACCTTAGAGGATGGAAAGATAGACAGAAACGATTCAAAGAATTCCAGAAGCTCTTTTCCCTTGAGTGCTCTCGTGTGACCAGACTTTTATGTAGTCTGACCCTCAAAGCTTCCTCATACTATTATCCCTGAGGTGTGGAATAAGAGATGGAAGCCAGTCTGAACTTTTCTTTCCCACAGATCATTCATTAACTTTGCATCAGCACATCACTAAAAGTAACAAACTTCCACAATAATTAGGAATCTATCACGGAATGTTGCAGCCTGGAAAATCCTCCTTTTTTTACAATATGTGAAAAAGAGTAACTATCATGGTTTGGGCTATATTTGGCTTTGGATCATTGAATTCACACAGGATTTCAGATTAAAGGCAATATGGATGGGTAAGACAAATAGAGAACTTTTTAAACACTGACGGAAATTTTTCTTCATTTGGTGTGACATATTCTTCTTTTTTGTGCTCTCTAGTTGTGAGAGCTTTCATGATGAAGGCCCTGGCTGTCACTATTGCTGTTTCATATTATCCTTCTGTTCTTAACTGAAATTTATGGCATGCACATTAAAACCATTCCTCAACCTAGCTAGTTAGAAACCCCCAGCTTACTAGCTATAACTTGTAGCTATGTACATTGGTTTTGGTCTGAGGTTTGTTTGTTTTTCTTTAAAGTGTGTTTTGTATACAGAAAAGATTCAGACCCTCACAGTGACCATTCTTAAGCTTTTTATACAATTATCTTCATATTTATAGAGACTCAAGATGACATAGTCAGTTCAAAAAACAGCTTCTGGCTACCAATACTAACCTAGCATGGAAAAATCAATATAATTACAAAAGCAATTAAGCATGGCAAGTAAGGAACCCAGCCTTTGCTCAGTCTAAAGCAATTTAGATTAACACAAACCTAACAGCCAAAATGGTCCTTTCTCATAAATTGATCCTAGCAAAATTGAACCTGCAATACATCAAATAACAATAATCACCAAATGTATACCTAACGTCGCTAGGGTTAACAAAATCACCTTCAAAACTCACAGTGCTGGCAGTGGGCTACAACAAATGTTAAAATGATGGGAAAGCAGACAGAGTGAATAGATGGATTATTTAGGCAGCCTTGAGACTTGAAGTCACTTTGAATCTGCTGTCACTTTAAGCAAGCACCAGTACTTTCTACATATAAAATATCAGAAATTCCACAGTAATGAGTCAGCTGGTTATGAATATATGGCTGTGTTGGGAAAAAGCAAATTCTACTCCTAATGTTTTCTGAAAGCAGGAAAGCAAGCAAGCTGACCCTCCAAACAGCATGCTCTCCACTAAACTAAAAAATCTTCAGAGGGAAGAATTGGAGAGGCAATAATTTAGATCTGGAGAGGACCAAATACAGAGCAAAACCCCATAACTAAACCCCAAAGTCAGACTTAACTAGCTAGAAGAGTTCCTGGCTCTTTCCACAAGCACTCAGTTAAATTATCAGAAAATAGAACTCCGTAAGAGTAACTTCTTGAAAACTTAATCACTATGTATGTATTTTCTCAGTAAAGAAACAGCTGCAAGTGTCTTAGCTAAGTGTCTTACTCTGCACATCTCATTAGAGAATTTGGCCACAGGAACTAACTTTAAACCACAGCAGTGCTACAAGATATGTTGAATTCACATGCAAACAATGAACCCGTGTTACTCACACATCTTCATTTAGAAGAGCACAATATTGTTTGACTCTATGAACACATGTAAATTGAAATTACACATTCATAATGACTCTCTCTGGGTCAGTGCATTTTTATGACTTTAATCATGAGGAGAAGAATTAGCACATTAAATGCTCAAAATAGCTCCATGCACACTGTCTGTAGAAAAATCAGAAATATGTAAATGAGTAAGACAAAGTAACTCTAAGAACTGTATCTAACCCCCTATAAAGCTATATTACATTAGTGGTTTAATTTGATTTCTTTCATTGGGATTAGACTGAGCACTATTTTACACAGAAAGTATATAAAAATCATGGCATAACTGAAAATTGTAATGAATAGGTAAGAAGATTCATAATTCTTCTCTTCAAGATCTACAATTCCCTTCTATTTTATTGACTGCACTGAAAACATAGTTAACAACATTGATTTGCAAATTTTTTTCTAAACCCAAAGAGCAAGGAGATAATTTCTTTTATGATGATATTAAACAACAGTTCCAAATTCCACAAGTTCTGTGAGAAATAGAAATAATGCTTTTAGAAAGAAAAAGTAAACTTCCATTGCCAGACTTCAGGACTGACATTTCCCTTTCAAGAAAAGAAGCTGCAGAGATTTTGTTCAATTGCATAATAATGGCATCGATAAACAGTGAAAATATAGAATTCCTAACCAGATTCCTGGATAACAATGGAAAATAACTTCTCTTGTTTATTGTGTGTCAAATGCATTAATCACCTGCGAGATGAGGAAGCCTGTAAGATGAGAACACATTTTCAAAATGTGCAAAACATTTGTATAGATGGCAAATGAGCAAACAAACACAACACCTGCACAAACTCCAGAGGGTCACAATTCCAGCAAAGTTCTTGCATAGGTACCAACACTTAAATTTATCAGTTGGAATACAGTATATTTGATAACTGACACCATATTTTAAAATTAGTAACTTATATAAAAATACTTCTATAAGTATCTGAGAGAAAAAGAGAACTCTTTTAAATCTGATCATTCTTTTTCCCAGTTTATCAGAAGATTAATTTTCACATCAGTTGGCCCATTTTGAAGGCTCTCCTGATGCCCTCAAACTGTTTTGTCTTTGCATCTCAGCTTGTTCATCTATATGGTATCTCTAAATATATGAGATTTTGCTTCATTTTTTTTTACCACAGCTTCAACACACTGATAAAAGATGATGGCAAAGTAGTATGATTTTTTTAAACACAGTCCTCTGAAGGCTAAGAATAAACCTATCAGAGATCGTGTCCTTACTGCATAGATCTATCATTATGTCAACATATTGGATAGAGCAAATGTTTGGAAACATGTAAGTAAGCACCACAGATTATCCAGTGAAACTTTTCCAAATAGAGCTGTGTTTTCATAATCTCTACACTTTTAATTATTGTTATCATTTAGCAATCAGTCCACAGTCATCATTAAACCCAGCACTTTCAGGTCTCTAGTCAGGCTTTTATATAAGTAACAGATAGAGGTGTGCACCAGTTCTGTGGCCCAGGCCAGTTATTTATTTATTTGACTATGGATTTAAAATGCTAAGATTTAAATCCAAAACTTCAAAAATGGGAGATGGGACATGTGCAAAGGAATGTCTCCCTTTGCTAACTCCTTGAAACAGTTGGTCCTTACTGACTTCTACTGCGGTGTCAGAAAGCAAGCTAAAATCCAAGGGCGTTCTTGTAGTGACGTCAATAGGTGGTGGATCAGTTCTCAAGCCTCTTTCACATGATGGGCTTTCCAAATTCCTGTAGTACCAGTCATACTGAGTTTGACAATTGCGTCAAGGGGCTATCTCTTAAGTGCTGAAGTCTGACGAACCTGTAACCCCTGTTCTAACACTAATAGCTCTATTTCATAGAGTCCAACCTCCCCTACAAGTGAACCTCTGAAAAGGCTTCCTTAAGTTTGTCTTCACTGAAACGTAACATGAGCTCATGATTCAACAGTCATGAGTACCAGATCTGAGCAGTGCTGCATTACAAAGAACTGCAAACTGCATCTTGATCAAGTGCTGACAAGGCATCTGTACAACTATCCAATGTGCCCAGCGCAGGGAGCACGCCCAACTTCATGGCTTTGAATCAGCTGTTGAAGCACAGAAAGTACCTGATCTTATGTCAAGTGATGACAGTGACACTTTGTTACTCATTAATTTTTTTTTTTTAATAAAAGAACAAAGATAATTATTTTATATCAAGTCAATGTGTTTTGCTTCACCTGTCTTGCAGCATTTCAATTCAGTACTAGGATGAAGAAGCTGGAGGTTTGGGACTGTTGAAACATAGCCTGGATCAGAAGCTGACTGCTATTCTTGCATAAAACTGTTAAGTCAGCTGTGCACTGGTGTTCTGAACAACAGAGATGGTCATCAGACATATGGACACAGCACAATGCATCAGTGATCAGCAGTCATGCTGAAAATAGTCAATACTTAATAGCACAGGGCTATTCATAATGTGACTTAAGCAGCATCTTGGGTCAAGTCGAAAGACAAGTCTTCATTCTGGGATAAAATAATTACGTCATTCTAATGACTCACTGGGAATTCACATGCTAGTTATCTTACAAGCTTTGTCAGACAAATGTTGCTAATAAGTAGCAGGAACATTTTTTGAACTGCTGTTTAAGAAATGGCTATTGTGAGGCATTCTGACTTTTTTTTTTTTTCCTCTTAGCAATAGAGGAAACAAACATACTGAATATTTGAGATAACTAGGGATCTCAGACTTTATGTCATGTTGTGTCTACACAGTTACCATCACTCCTAAACAGATAAAACTTACAGAAGAAATACCTAAAAGAGCTAAGCTGGAATTTTGAAAGTTTACTCCCAGGGAGAGTAGTGAAAACAAAGCTACATACACTTTAAAGGCTCCCTTGAGGGTTTCTAACAAAATTAGAATAAAAATCTTAACAGTGACAAAATGTTCATTAAATACATATCTCAATACTTTCAATTAGGATTATTTGGATAACTTTAACCCTAATGTTTTCTGTTATGGCTACTGCTTGTCTCTTTCACTTTAAAAAAAAAAAAAAAAAAATCATCTGTTGTTTCACTTTCAGCATCCTACTGATGCCTGCAATAAGGCAATGAGTATTTTGGTGGGTTTTAGAACTTATTTTCCTATAGAGTTTTTCTTGTTTTCCTCAAAATGTAAATTATTCTCCATGTCTGAGACAATGCCGTCCATTTTACCACCATTTAATGCAATTTATATTCCAAAGCAACAGTTCCTAGTTCAGGTGTTTTAAAGCTTTGCCAAACTCTTTTTTTCGAAGTGTGAAAATGTGGTCTTGCAAGCTCAGAAACAGCACTTCTGAGCAAGGCAAAGCAATTGTGCAAGCTTTCTCCTAGTCTACAGGACTATTCTCAGTTAACTTTGCATTCCTTCTCACCTATTGAGGGACAGAAAAAATAAACTTTTTTTCCCCTTCACATAACTTTCAACCTGTTTAACTCCACCTACATTTTTATTTTATGCATCCAGTGAAAAAATGTCTGGATGCCTGTAACTAATTTGCTAAGAAAATCCTTCCTAACTGAATGCCCTGGTGTGCACAGATATCTGTAAAACACATCTTTTCATGTGTGTTAATACATAAATGTATAACTTCTTGTTGCACTTTTGAAAGGAAGGAGTTCTTCCTTCCTCAGATTTACATTAAAGAAGATTAATAAAAGTTCTTGTATTTTTTTTTTCTTTTAAAGGTAACAACTTTGTGATTTGAAGACATCTGAGGATTTCAAGTAATACCAATAATATTTACTGTCTTCCTGTATAGCTGTAGAAGAGAACACTACATAAAAGTGAGGCATGACTGAGCAAAGGACTTTACCAGCATTTCATAGCAGATAACTCGGAGTTGGAGAAGAAAGTTTCTATGGAATAGAAAAGGTTAAAAAAGTTTAAAAGTGCATTACTTCCCTGTTCACAAGCACCAACAAAGCATTTATAAATAACTTTAACCAGAAATTAAAACAAGTTCCATGCTTAGATACCAGAAACTGTGATGTATTTTCTCAAAGACTTTATACTCACAATCTCATCTCCTGGTAACCAATATCCTTCTTGTTCAATACCAGCTTTTGACCCTTTACACCCCACCGTCAGGGTTTCAACAATCAGACCATCCTTGACTGCTAAACTCAGCTGACGTGTGGTTTCTTTTGGATGCATACCATGTACTCGAGACATATACCTGCACAGAAAGCACAAAAGTCTTTAAGTACTAGTGTCAAACAGTAAAATGTGGCAGCTAAACCCCACTCGTCTACAAATGATTTAAAATAATGCACACTCTAAGTTTTAGGTTCTTTTTAAACCCTCAAAATTTACATGGTTTCCTCCTTTACTCCAAATCACCTTTCCTTCCCCTTGAAGTTACCTTAGATAAAAAAAAAAAAAAAATTGCACCCCAAAACTAACACATATGGGCTGCTTGGGCTTGTCTTTGCCAAACTTTCATATCCATTTGTGGATATGAAAGACTTCTTCAAATTATGTGGAATCTGCATTTGTGTAATACTTGCTAAAGCATACATACTATGGAATGAGTTTGGAGATGTACCAACTGAGCTACATGATAGTCCCAAGTACAACACATTTACAAAAAATGTGACATCTATGCATCACATATGAAAACCCAAACAGCTAGAGTTATAGTACTAAGAGTTTTTTTCCTCCTTTTCTGATTGTGAGCACATTATGATGAACTGCACTGGTGAGAACAAAATATATATAGCCTGAACTGTGTATACACATGAGATTCAGTTGTGTAAAGTTGACCTTTACCCAATATAATTTATTTCTAGACCAACACCAAATATTAATGTGCAATAAACAGCATAAAATCATCTACCCCCACATAAAGACATCCTCTCTGTTTTAAGATCATTACATTTCAGATTTTTTTTTAGCAGAATTCCATGAATGTATCTACGAGTGACTGCACGTGCAGAAGTGAAGAGAGGTGCCATTGCATGCAATCAGCAGGTCAGTGGACTGACATGGAACCAATTGTTTTGTGGGCATATTTTTATAGTTACAGCTTTCTAACAGTTACAGGGCTAACAATTTATCTCCATTTTGGCTTCTCCAGGTACTCTGTCTTTACTTATCTCCTAGGACAGAAATCTGTATTTGCCTGCTTTAAGGCAAAGCTGTCACCTATAGTATCCACTATTTCATGCTTCACAGTGAATTCCAACAACCATGATTCTTTTGTGACTGTCACCACAAACACCTTCACAAAAAATATTATCAAGTGCAAACTTGAGGAAAAGTTTATTTTAATAACATGGGTGATAGGAACTTTTAAAGTGTTAGAAGTTATAAACTTACAATAAGGGATGAAGACCGGCCAAGTGGTCAATCCTCCAATCAACCCCTCTTTTTCCAGATATATGCCTTTCAAACTTCTTATTGTTTTGCATACATAAAGGTCTTTTCCAACCCCACATTCTCTCTCAAGGTTTTGCTGGAACTGGTTTATGCTAATCTAATCTTTTTGTTTTGCTCTAAAGGAAACTGAAAGCATATAATCATATAGGAAATTTATGATTGAGTAGAAGTATATATTTGTGTAGTAAATTATACAGTAATCAGAGCAACACAGGACATTTACAAATTTCTGCCTGGTATTAGAGGTATTTACATAAATGCAGTACGTTTGCAGGATCTTGGGGGGGGGTGGGTGGTGTTCAGGGTAAAGTCTCTTAGAAGCAGATGCTGCCATTTACCTGTACCATTTATGCTGTACAATGTCTACCACAACATGGTGCAAGTGTAGATGATTTGTGCATGCTACCACTGCATAAAGTAATAATAAATGAAATTAACAGGGGAAGAACAAAATGCTGTGCAAGTCTGTGATCCATACTAATGTGTATGAATCTTATGCTGGCTAGCAAAAGGGATCAAGGGCCCAGCAGTGGCTCAGAAGATACAGATTAGCTCATTTCTGTATCACACTGGGTGAATGCTCACCTCCCCAACCCAATCCCTCTCAGCTTCTGTTGAAATCAAAACCCAATATGAAAACCTGTTCAAATGATATTAAACACTACAAGTGAGTTTTCCAAGTTCTTCAAATTCCAAGGAGGTCCTACACAGGCAAAGACTCAAATCTATTACTTCACTTGCAAACAGATTGCAAGCAAATACCATTAGTTTGCCGAGGCATGACGTGCTGAAACTTTAAAACTGCCGAAAATGGGGAAAACAACGCATCTCTTTATATACTCATGGTATATGTATTTCATGTGTGTGCACATATACACATATTTATGCAAACATAACTAGCTTTTTAAAGTGCAAATTATCTTTTGCTAACTAACTTTTGTCAACATTTGCTATTTTCACTGGGTTTTCAGCAAATTTCCCTTTCTACTCTCTACTAATAACCTCGTCTTCTGCAATTTCTTCAAGTCTTTAACAGGTCTCAGAAGACACAGCATAGGTACTAACCATCATTCTTCACATTTTACTGATAGAACAAGTCAGGTAGTGAGCAAGGAAATTACTTCCCTACAGTTACACAGTGGGCTGCTACAGGTTTGAGGACACAAGTCAACTATTAACCCAGCACCATAACCTTCAGTGCAACCTGCTGAAGAAACTGTGAAGAAACCATTTTGCATTGCATCCTGCATAGCTGCAGAAACACACTCCAACAAAACACCTGAATGTAATCTACACATTTTGTGATTCCTCACTGACATCTCTGAACAGCACAGATACATAATACAAACCAAAAAGTTTTAATCTAACTCTAATCAGCTAAGAGGTTTAATCTGCCTATTTCAGCTGTAGTACTAGTGAAAAGGAGCACAAAGCCCAGAATCTCCTATTTCTCAAATCCAATCTGTGTTCTCAATCAGAGTGAAAGTATTGCCACCAGCTAAACAATCTTCTCATTTTCTTCAGCTGTAAATCAGGAGTAATAAATCCCCAGTGGCTTTTTGGAGAATAGTTTAGTCAATGTTCAGCCTGTGCAGTCTGGAGATCCACAACAACTGTGTTTTCTGTTCTTAAAATAAAATGTTATCGGCTTTCATAGGAAACCACACACATGTAGAGAGAATGTTTTTACCCCAAAGAGTAGAATTGTTGTTATAAAAGTGACACCCCTTGCCCACCCCCTTCCCTCCCCCTCTCTTTACTTATATTAATACCTGTTACGTATACATGGCTAGATATTTGCAGGCTCTCAAACAACATTGGCAGGGTCTAGATGAAAGACAATCTTGTTTCTTTTCAGTCAGAAGAATGGCAGCTAAGCTAAGAAGCAATTAAGGCATAGGATTTGAACCAAAAAAGATAGTTCAAGTTTAATAATGAAATGTGAACAACTGTTGTAACATGTGAAAGATGCGGGAAACACAAAATCAGCTAAACTCCAGCCTAAAGATGGAAAGCATGATGTCTGGCGTCCCAGCTACCACACCAGAGTCATTACTGGATGGGGAAAAGTAATATTGCAATGTCTTTGTGCAGAAGTGACACTACTGATCCAGGGAGCACAAGTCTTCTCCTGGCACTGCATGCACTGAAGCATCTGGCACCAGAAGTTAAAAAACAAGTAGGAGATTTAAAGAAATCCCTGACTGCTGTTTTCAACAAAAGCTGATTAGCCTTACCTCGCAGACAGGGAGTTGAAGCACGACTGGCTCTACACTCCTGCCCAGTCCTCCCTATCGACAGACAGGGAAGTGTAACACAATCCCTATTACTGCTATAATGTAGCCAGCCACCAGAATTAAAGCCAATACACTTTGAGATGGGTGTAAAAAAAGTAAAATCCTCTAAATCAGCAAACCAGCCCTAATCAGATAGAGGGCTGAAACAACCATTTCAAAATACAACTTAACTGTGTTAATCCCTCCTATATTAAATGAGGGTCTGTCTGATGAGAAGAGGAGGTGTGGCCTGATAATCTGCCTGTTAAATTCCAAATCTCACCAAACGAGGCTGCCTGTCTGCAGGCTATAGAAGCAACTGAACTGCTGCTCAATATTACAGTATTTATGTGCCAGTATTTATAAACTGGCAGTGTAAACCTCCTTGATATTAGCATAGAAGAATCTAGCAAATCTAGAAAAATTACAGTATTTTTAATCAACATCTAAGAGCCTACTAAAGCATATTTTCAGTGATTGCAATGGTCCTTGGAAAGCAAAGGGTAAGACTCTTTAGCATGTAGTTTGTTCATAACAAACCTCAGCATTGTCACACCATCAGAGTAAATGTGCTGACCTTCAGAAACAAGATGCTACCAACAGAAACATGTGCACAGGCCTAACGTACCTGCACACCTGTCTGACAGCAAAAGAAAAACATATAGAGGAGAACAGAGGATAACCATTAATAGATTTGTAGATTGTGTACATGTATGCACACTCATCTATATTTAGTACTCAAAATATCAATCACAAAACTGTGAAAGAACAATTTTAAACCTATTTGGGACTGCAGATGAACAGTAGTAGTCAGGTCTTTTCAAATTTAGCAGTAATAAAATATGATCATATTCTTCTGTTTATGTATCTTATTTCTGCTATTCATTCTAACCGTGACCACCTCTCAAGACACCACAGGGAGATCCCAAGGGGTCAGCACAGCTGGAGTTCTCCCAGCATCCAGCAGCCACGCAGCCCCCTGCTGCACACCCTGCCGGGGCCACGCTGCAGTGAGCACCACGGACTGACGCGCAGGGAAGCCCGGGACGTGCTGTTCACAGCAGCAAACTGCAGAAGCTCCTGCTACTCGTGCCACTGCTACGTGACAACTGGATCCGGCCACCTGCCTTAGCTAAGCAAAACTGGACCACAGGAGTACCCTAATGCACCTCTAAACTGTTTGCCAGCCTAGTATACAGGGGACATTATAGAAGCACCATAATCTGCCAGCGTATGATAAATTCACACGTAAAACTTCAAAAAAGCTTTCTCAGACTGGCCAGTGTTCAGCATGTCTTTCAACTGAATGCCTACATCTAATACATGCATTTGATAGCATACCTTAAAACTCAAGAAAAAGGTTTTGATCAAAGGGGCATGGAGGAAGCAGACTCTAAAGCCGAGATCACCATGGGAGCAAAACAGATACAGAAGGAGCTGGCACTTGCAGGGGATCAGGCGGTGAACTTTTTGCCTACAGCTGTCACAGCTCACAACTCTTGCCTGGTGCTGTGCAAGACACAACACGAAGCCAAACCCTGTCTCACAGAGCTTAATACATAGGGGCACAGAATAACACAGGAAACAGCCCGCACTGCTCCCTGAGAGTCCTCTTCAAGGCAACTGACTCTAGAGAGATGCAGCAAATGATTTACATGGGTGTGGATGTGTTTGGCCTAAAAACCACATCTGGCCAAGGAAGTAAGTAAGGTTACTTAGGGTGGAAAGTTCACATGGGTATTTAAGAAAAATAAAAAACCAAAAACACACTCAATTTTTCTGGACTCATACAGAATTGTTAGCCACCTGAACTCATCAAAAGGAAATACTGACAAAATGCTACAGCAAACATATCTGTAAAAGACTGAAGTAAAATACTTTAACGAAGGAAGTAAGTGCCTTATATAAACATAACAGTGTGACAAGTGTAGGTAGATGTTAATTTTAGTGGCAAACACTGTAATCTGGGTCTGATCAATTATCTCTGTTTAGGCTGCATGCCTTCATGATACAAAGGGAAGCAGCAGTCTGCTGGCAGCAGCAGACTATCTGCCAAGCAACTTACCCAGGGAGAAACAGAGGTCTTAAGATTTCCTTGTACACAGAGCCCATCTCACAGTTGAGAGCTGATAAAATACAGCAGCTCCCATTAAACCCAACTGAAAGACTGCTATTAATTTTAAATGTTACCTACAGGTATATAAAAATGTCCTAGATTCAGGGACAGACCTTAAGGAATAATACATAAAATGGAAGGAAAGCAGCCCAAAATCTATTCTGAATTTCATATTGTGTTCCTGCCTTTGCTGAGAAATGGTGCATTTTGCTTTAGATTCAGGGTATGACAGCAGTTTTATAGAATTCTCACACACTTCTTTTAGCTTTTTAATTTGCAAAGAATAGGTCACTTGGTCACACTGAAAGTAAAATGGAAGACATGGCTGTGATTTTTTTTTTTTTCTTAAAAAATACAACCACATGGAATAAAAACTTAAAATACCCAGGTTCAAAGCTCAATAATACACTAGCTATCCTCGTGGAGAGCCAGCTGAAGATTTGTGCTCAGTTGTATTTCAAGGTCTCAGCCCTGAAGCATAGGCTGCCTGCTCCCACCATATGTAGGCCTGTGGTGCAAAACCAGCTTTCACAAAACATGGGCTAAACATTATGGGTACTAGCATTTAAAAACATTATCTTTGACATATATAAAAATTTTTTTTTCTCTGCTTGCTAGAAACTGAGAGCCGGTCTGAGAGCTGAAGAAGGGGAAAGTAGAGCTGTTTACAGTGGGGATGTAGCAGCACACTTTTTTAAGATACTTTTTTATGTGGTTAGTTTATGAAGTTTTGATTAGGGATTAAATTCACTAAGATAAAGACAACAAAAGCGTAACATTCTTCCTCTGCACTTTCACTTCACAAAGAGAGATGCATGTGTATGAACAGGCTGCACTTGATTTCCACTGCACTCCCTATACCAACACCACACTGCACAGACCACACAGGCACTGACAGTGCTGCTGCCTGCGGAATAAACACCAATTACAGGACCTATATTTTTGCAGTCCAAAATTCCAACTGAAGATGCATAGAGAAACTGAATTACAGAAAAATGGTTAATATTCTTTTCCCTCTGACATCAGTATCTGCAACATTCATTTTGAAGACACATATACTAAGGGGAAAAGTTTATAAAATCTGTTTAATCTCTCTTTTATAGTCTCGAAATACAGTGTTTACATGAACACAGAACCTAATTTTGCTCAGTGTTTTTAGAACACAGAAAGAACACATAAACTTGGTAGTGAAACAGTGGGATCCAGCAGTTCAATGAAATTTAGATCTGCCTGATGTTGCTGCTGCTAAAACAAAGCTAAAGAGTAATCTTTGTGTGTGCTCTAGATATGCCAGGCACCACATATTTTCCTATAATGTTAACCACCTGGGTCATTTCTATTAAAAAAACAGTGATCTTAACTTAGGTAATTCCTTGTTTCAGTAATTTAAATTCTCACTCATACAGCTCCACTATACACTTAAGATTGTGTAACACAATAGAACCATGAAAAGCAAGTAATTAGATACAAAGCTATTCAACCCTTACTGACAAAAATGTCCCTTTCAGAACTGCTACCACCTTCTTAAGGAGAGACTTCTCTAAAGAAAGGGGTCTACTCCCATCTTTCCAACTGAAGGAGCTGTATGCGGTAGTGCTGGTAACATGCTCACAGAATGATCATAGACTCACAGAATGTCTGGGCTGGCAGGGACCTCCAGAGTTCACCCAGTCCAACCTCCTGCCACAAGCAGGGACAAAAGTGTGTGTCCCTGCCCATGTGCACACAGAGCCCCTGCTGCATCCAGCACTTCGCTGTGCAAGTACTGCACAAACAAACAAGTAATGGATGACTCAGAATACAGCATCCCAGCTAATACCTGCAAATGAAATATTCAGTCAGCTCATACTGAACACCTCAATTCAAAACATGCTTAAAAAAAAATGTACGTTCAAGTGTTTTCATTATTCAGCTTTTAGCGTTTTCCATGTAATTTAATTTCCACCCTTAACTGAGTTAAAAGTAACAAAAACTTTTTTTTTTTTTTTGGTCACATTAGTTTTCGCTTGGCTGAGTTTCAAAATCATCACACTGCTACATAAATGTTCACCTAATTACCAGCTAGGGAACAGTACAATGGCTGGAAAAGCCATCAGGGCAGGGCTGCTGCTTTTGGTGATGATATTGTTTGTATGAATGGGGATACGAAACCACAGCCTAAAATAGACGGTATGAGTAGTGCTTTGGAGATCACTCTCTCTCCACTGAACACAGAGAAAGCCTTGATGAGCACTTCAGGCCAGATAGCAACCTGTTAAATGGCCACGTCACACTCATTTTTATCTTCTACTGCTAATGGAAAACCACACATTTACAACAAAGAAACCAAAAGTAAGCTAGAAGTTTAACTTCTAAATATTATAAAGATGCTATGAATCAAACAAAAATCAATACTGGTTGCAACATAAAAAGTGAATTGATTTGCTTTTAATAATTAGAAATAAAGATAGCCTGTTATGTATTTTTCCCTGTAAACTTGCACAACTTCAACACAAACATTAATAAAATTATGATGTTCATGAGAGCATTCATTAAAACAAAAACAGAGATAGTGACTTTCAAGTCAGTTACACTTCTATCTACTCCTCAATATTTATACTGGAGTTCACAGTTCACATGTATTATCTAAGAAAATTACTAAACATGGAACATTACAGTTTTCATAGTAGCGCACAGTGTGCTGGTTTTGGCTGGAATAGAGCAAACTTTCTTCACAGTAGCTGGTGTGGGGCTCTGTTTTGGATTTGTGCTGGAAACAGCACTGATAACACAGGGATGTTTTAGTTACTGCTGAGCAGAGCTCACACAGGGTTCAAGGCCTCTTCTGCTTCTCATGCTGCCCTACCAACAAGCAGGCTGGGGGTGGGCAAGAAGCTGGGAGGGGACACAGATGGGACAGTTAACCCCAACTGACCAAAGGGATATCCCAGACCATAGGACATCGTGCTCAGTGCATACAGCTGGGGGAAGAAGCAGCATGGGGAGATGTTCAGAGTTACCAAGTCTGCCTTTGTAAGTCACTGTTACATGTGATGGAGCCCTGCTGTCCTGGAGATGGCTGAACACCTGCCTGCAGATGGGAAGTGGTGAATGAATCCCTTGGCTTGCTTTGCTGGCACGTGTGGGTTTTGCTTTACCTATTAAACAGTCTTTACCTCAGCCCACGTGTTTCTCACTCCTATTCTTCTGATTCTCTCCCCTTCCCACTGCAGGGGAGTGAGCAAGGGGCTTAGCTGCCAGCTGGGGTTAAACCATGACAGAGTTTAAATGAGTTTGCACTCATTAGCAAATATCAAACAAGAAGTATGGCTGTTGTTAATAATGATGTGTTTGGGCTGCTAGTATGAATCATATTATTTAGCAGTTATACTCATGCTTAGCCCAGAGATCACTGCATCAGTGAAGAACATTGACCTTTGAAATTAAAAAAAGAAACAACCTGCCTTACTAGCAATACCACATAAAAGCATTCTTAAGAGAATTATTAGATATGGAAAACTGCTTGAGCAAAATTCATTAGAACATGCGAGAATGAACAGTAGGCACCAGATAACGCATGAATTAATATTTCTGATAAAGCAAGTACACGAAAAGTTTAGCCTCACCTCAAGCTCTAGTCCTCCAGAAAACAGCCTTTTATGCTAAACCTATGTTAATGGTTGCACAGCCAGCTACAGCTCCTTTCCATTTCATGTAGTCAGCAAAAAGCAGGAAAAAAAGGTGGCAAGGCTGGAGGAATTTCTGTCAGTCCAATGGTGAAGAGTTTCCTACACTATGCACTGAATTTCTTATGACAGCCAGAACTGAGAGGCAGACCCAGCAAGTCAAGCAGCAATGTTCTTTATCACATGGTGGGACAGTCACTCAGTATCAAGGTAAAGGAACAATTATTTCTAACAAATGACAAAAAAACACTCCTTAATATATATAAACATCTTTTTGTGCATTTCTTTAACCAGTCTAATTACTGTGATTAAACAGAATCACTACACAAATTGAAGAAATTATCTATACTATCTATATCAATGAAAGAGCCTGATGGGAACAAGAGTAATTATTAACATGCGTTGTAAACTCAAGATGACACTTTAACCAAATCTATTAATTCAGAAATTTTAATGTTACTACTACTCATAGCAAACGTACCTAGGTTCTTTACAGACTTCTTCCAGGAAAAGCTTACCATTTTTTCCTGCCATCCCTGCTTCCATCCTCCTTAGTTAAAAATGTCTAAAAGCAGCTCTTAAAATGGACCATTAATACCAGCAATATTAAAGCTACATAATATCCAAACAAACAAACAAACAAACCAACCAAACATTTTGACCTCACAAACAAATCCAGATTAACCACCATAAAAAAAAATAGATAAAAGCCTAATGACAAATGTAGTTATCTACAGGTAACATAGATTCCCTGTACTTTCCTGCACATAACTAGTTTTCAGTGTTGTTTTTTTTGTTTTAATTACTTTATAGTATGTATCTGAACTTTCCAAATTGTCCAGAAATTTCAACCTGAACGTCTCATTTAACCTCACTGCAAAGACAGCAGTGTAAAAAAAATTAATGTATCTAAGAAGTCAAACGTTTTGGTGTCCATCATATTTCTATGCAACCTGTTGCTATGCTTGTAACTGACAGTTACATGTACATAATGTAGAGGCTTTATACATGACCAAATGAGTATTTTTACTATAAGTTTTGTAACTAAAGAGTTAAGTGATTAGTTTTAGATTGCCTTTTGTTCTACTAATATAATTACTTTTAAGCAAATCAATAAAAAATAGCTGAAAAAGGACAAAAGACATTTCCTATCCCTTCCCTCCCACCCCCTCCAATAATCTATGACTAAGGATTTACAAGCTTTAAAACTCTAGACTTAGTTCATTCTCTTGGTTTAACATAGAAATAGTGTTATGAAAGCATGAAAAACCACATTGGTTTGGGGCTAAAAGAAGCAACTGAAGTTTATCATGGGAAAGAGAGAAGGACAGTAAAAGAAATGGAAAATTGACTTGGTGGAATCAGGCAGAAGTGGCTTGTCCTCAACTACCACAGAAAAGCCATAAAGAGGTATTTAAAACTATGAGTTTTCTACACTGTGATTACCTGGTGCTGTGTTTCTGCGTTTGTTTTCTGTAACGCATATATAGAATCATAGAATGTCTGGGCTGGAAGGGACCTCCAAAGGTCATCTAGTCCAACTCCCCTGCCATAAGCAGGGACATCCACCTAGATCAAGCTACTCAGAGCTTCATCCAGCCTGATCTTGAATGTCCCCAGGGGTGGGGCCTCCATCACCTGTCTGGGCAACCTATTCCAGTGATCTATCACCCTCACATTGAAGAACTTTTTCCTAATCTCTAACCTAAATCTACCCTTTTCTAGCTTAAAGCCATTATCCCTGGTCCTGTCACTACAAACCCTTGTGAATAGTTCCTCCCCTGGTTTCTTGTAGGCCCCTTTCAGGTACTGGAAGGTTGCTATAAGGCCACCCTGGAGCCTCCCCTTCTCCAGGCTGAACAGCCCCAATTCCCTCAGCCTGTCCTCACAGCAGAGCTGCTCCAGCCCTCTGATCATTTTTGTGCCTCTCCTCTGAACACACTCCAACAGGTCCACATCCTTCTTGTACTGGGAGCTGCAGAGCTGGACACAGTTATTATAGATATTATTATATCTATAATTAAGCCAACCCAATACAAACAGAATTAATTTTTTTCAGAGGTGAACACTCAACAGGGAGGCTGCTGCTGGAGGCAGCTGCGTGGCCCGCTGAGGAAGCAGTGCCATGCCCCCTGAGGTGGGGCCCTGCACGCCACACTCCTGCCCAGCCCTGCCCAATTACGAACCGCTGTGTGCCTCATGGCACAGAAAAGAGCTTCACTGCATTGCTCTTCCTCATCCTCTCCCAGCTCACAGAATGGGAGGCTCACTGAGCACCTCCTTTGGTACTGGCCTGTTCCACCACAGTAAACTGACCAGAGTTTGATGAACAGGTACCAGACTCTGGAGAGCTGGTTTTATTAACACTCTTTGCTGCACATGGTCACATTTAAAACATACATGAGGTTGATGTAAAGATGTAGAAAAGGAGCCAGTAACACCAGGTAAAAGGGAATTGAAGCGACTGCATTCTTCTGCATAACAGGAGGATGTTTTACTCTAAACAATTGTTTTCAGGCAAGTCCACTCTCTGGTAACAAAAAGGCCAGTATTTTAAGGGAATGGCTTCACAAAGGATAAGAAACCAACAGAGCAGAAAAACATTTCTAAGCTTTCATTGCAGTCAAAGAAATATCAGGTGCTATAATACTTCTGCTCATGTAAAGTTATACCAGGATTATCTAGTTATAAATCCAAAGTCATCTGCTCTCCCAATCATTCTTATGGCTTGGTATTTTTGTTTAGGCGTGGCTATTCACTTGCAACATGCAGAACCCTAGGAAGATTTAAATTTTCATCAAAGGTACTATAAATAGCAAGAGATTTTTTCTAACAAGTTTCTGAGCTTTGAAAAAGCAATACTGGAAGAAACTTGTTCTTTCAATTTTTTTTTTTTTGCCACTGCACTGCACATTCTTATTTATAGACTTGTGTGATTATTCCCTACCCATTCAAATTGCTCATTTTCTTATTTATACTCTCTTGTGATTATTCTCTACCTGTTCAGATTGCTCATTCTCATCTTCACTTTAATCAGTGCTTCTAGAAATTGTTTTCTGTTAAAGTAGACAGCCTAGAAGGAGAACAGCAAAAGAACGAAGGTAACAAAAACAGATTTATGGACCAGAGAGGCCCTTAACTTTAACTATTCTCAGAGATTGACTGGAGAAATTTCACAGAGTGGTATCTGGAGAAGAAATCCCCCTCTTAGGACTAAATGCCAAACTTAGAGGGTCACATACTCAATCTACAACTGCTAGCAACTCCACCTCAGCTGTGGAACCAGAAAATCCCATAATTTCACAATAATCTTTCATACTGAGTAATTCTTTTCTGGCATGCTAGCCCATCAGTGCTGATTAATGTCACTCTGCACAAAGCTAACGAGGGACTGACAGAGTCTATTCTATATAGGCTTCGGATCCACTCATTTATCTTAGATGTTCTGACTTAGCTGCACTTACATTAAATTAGAATATAACAAAAATGTGTACAGAAATACAGGGCAAAATGAGACCATTTAGAGACATAATACTGGACCATCCCATTTGAAAGCCAGTTAAAAGAGATGAGAGTCTTTTACTTTTTATGAAAAAAGCATTTTCTTGTATCAATGCTGTAAAACAGCTTTCTGACTGATAATCGATAATTTCATTTTTATTTTATTTGAAAATAACACAATTTTTCTAATCATAGCATATCAGTTTTATTCTAGCTAATGGTCTTTCCACCAGCTTCATCTCCCTAAAAGCTGGAATACCTCTTCCTGTGGACTACAGTCACTCCTGGTTTCATTCCCAAACTAAGTCATTCTCAGGATCCACTCTGGAGAAAGCCAACTTGTTCCTCCTGGGAAAAAGGCAAAGCATGGCCAAGAGGTTAGTTTGCTCTTGATAGACAACATGGATGTAGCCTGTGCCAGGCCTGGCTCCCTCTGCCAAGGGCACTCCAACACCGCTCCAGCATGCTACGTGTCCTCAGATGCCTTCACATCGTGCCCTATGGCAAACTATTATGCCTCTAGCTTCAAGTTTCAAGAATAGCATTGCTGTGGGCTGTATTATTTTTGGCACTTAGAAATGAAGAACCACACACACACACACACATATAGAACAAACAAAGAATATGTCAGGGCCAAAGAAACACTCCATGAGCCAAAGGCAATGTGGTGTGGTCACAGCATATCTGCTCCAGATGGTGCCAGGGCATTCCCTGTCACTGTACACAAAGACAGTGTAGATACAGCCTTTGTAAGAGACAGGGAGAGAAGAGATGAACTAAATAAATTATGAAAAACATCAAAGGGAGAGGAAAAAAAATATGAGGAAAGAAGTATGGAAGAAAATAATTATGTTTTGGTTCTTCACATTAGTTGTCATGGAACAGTTTAGAAACCAGAATAACTGTTTATGATGTCAAAATCTTGAAAGTGGCCAATAATAGTTCTAGAACACTGTTATTTGCCAATTGGGTATTTTAATAACATTAAATTAATAGATAATGAACTCTGAACTAATCATAAAGATCATGAAATGTTCATAATTGCTACTGAGGAAACCCAATTCCTTGTGAGAAAAAGGGTAAATATTTAATTAATAGTTAATTAAATCTTAGGAGCCCAATTATCCATAAAGCGAATAATATTAAAAAAAAAAACCAACTATAACAGAAACTGGAAGACTGCAGTAGCCAAAGAAAGAGAACTTTAAAAACACGTCTGTACAGAGATAAAGAGCAATCTGTTATGCAACTGAATGTCAATAATTTATCCTGCTCATTTAAATATGCATGCTTTTTTTTCCAATGTATTTTAAGGCATTTTATTCCATAGAATCAATTTTTGAGGTTACCTCAAATCCAAAACAGATGGGAGATAATGAGGAAAAAACAGAAAGTCAAAGCATAATTATAGTTTTTAACACACTTTTAGGGATGAACAATTTGTCAAGCTTTGTTCTTGACAGAATTCACAAGATAGGGGAAGTTATTTCTCTGCTAGTGTTTACAGCATAACTAATAACAATAATGCTCATCTAAATAATTGACATATTAGGGTCAAGTTATCCCAACACCAAATGCGGACAGAAAAATAATTCAGAATATCAATTTGTTATTAAGGAGAAATCTTAGCTCTTTCGAGTAGATTTCAAATGATTATAATTCGTTGACTTGAGATACACTGTGACAATATGAAAGGGGTGAGAGTATTTGTTTTGTGTACCTTTATAGAAATGCTACCACTGCCTTCAGATGAGCTTTGCCATTAAATAAAAATGCACTGAACATACTGAAGTCTGTGTACAAAGATAGGAACTTTATATATAGTTTTTAAAGTTCTCTTCAAAAGGCAGTTTGCACTTCTAGTGCTAATTCCTTTAAATGCACTACACTGTTACTTCTTGTTAGCATTGGTTCTCAGACCTTCATTTACTTTTCAAGCTACTGAAGGATGCTTATTTCCATACAATGGAAAGTACCTTTCCAACTACAATGTACTCCCCCATATAAACAACATTGCAGAATCCTTCTCATATAACAATATGTTCACTTTTTTTCCCTCTGGAGGCAGCAAGGCTGTACATTGTGGTCTCTTCCTCACCAATGCTTCTATTTAGGTATTTATATAATACTCCCATTAATGGAGTCATACTCTTGCCATATTTCCACACATACAGTTTTCATTCCTTCAAAAATAGACACCTTTCTTCCTTCTAAATACTTCTCTGCATGCAATGACTTTTCTAAAATAACCACCAAAAGTTCAGAAAGCTTACTAATTTCTTAAAGGCTCTAACTTGCATATTCAAAATTATTTTTCCTCAGTGTAAGATAGTTTTCAATCAATTTATAATCACACATTTTGCTGTTCTTGCTTTTCTCCCTCATCAATTTAAACAGCAAAGCATACTTGATTTAGCCTACTATTAATTAAAATGCCTCTTACCTCATAGGTTTTCCCTGATAATATTGGAAATACCTTCTAGTGTTCTTGGCTCCTCCTACACTATCCTCCTACTCTTATGTTCTCTACAGAAAATGCATGGCTCATTCTATAGATTTTTCTTACATAGTTTCCATTGCCAGTAGCTTCTAAAAGTCTTTCTCTACTCCAGATATTTTTTAGCAATTACACATAAAGTGCACAGGTTACATTTTACATATTTTAATGTGTCATATAAATTTATCTTTTTACATATGGAGTTGAAACAGTTCATAATCTATAAACAATTAATCCTCTCTTTAAACTACCAACATTCCCTCCCTCATCAGAAAATGTAAGTGGTAAATGGCCCTTGATATCTACAGTGACTTTTACTCAGCATGAGACTAAGAAAAGCAAGAAGTACACGAAATAAAAAAGGATTATGCTAGGAAGAGGGAGACAATCAAACTGAGCTGCTGGTTAGGAGAAAAGCCAACAAATCAAACAGATCTGCCTAAAAGTAGCACACCATCCGATTAAGAAAGGAGCAATAGAGGTTCTGCTGTGAAGGTGTTTGGACTAACAGATCACAAAATACACAGGACAACTTGTCTCCAGCAACAGATGAACACTCAAACTATGACAAAAAAGAAAATAAAATAAAAAAATCAAACCATGACTCATCTTTTCAACTTGTGAAGTTCTCCTAAAGTACACATTTGTCATCCACTACCCGGTGGCTTCCTGTATCCTTACTCAGAAATAAGACATGCTTCCATAAATTTCATTGCCATTATCACTTGCAAATACTTGTAATACGGAAAGCCACTCTTCCAGTCAATCCCAAGAGGTATTAATACTTCTAAAAAATGTTACTAATCCAAGTCTGAGAATCCTTCCTTTAGTTTATGTATATATGCTCATAATGCTCACTTTTGACCACTCTTTAGTTTTGATCTTTCTTATTATTCACACATTCGCTTATGTGCCCAGACATTGATTGATCTTTCAAGGAACTGCAGCTGTACTTGACCAAATAATCTTTAAGCCTGGAAGAATAAATCAGCTGTTCAGTTTTCATCAGAAGAGATACTCTGACGCCCTGCTAGTTGCAGAACTTTATTTTGAATATTATGTAATACGCATATTCATTTACTAAGTCCTCTGTGTTTCTTCATCAATGACTGGTACTGTTTTGGACTATACATATATAGACAAACATCTGGTCTCAAGACTGATCATTGAGCGTGGTGAGGGGATTTACTCTGTTTCCCCGAGTTAAAGTCACAAACAACCTGACCCGGTGCCCTTTCGGTACCGGATTGTGACAGGTACCATAAAGTAACTCAAATGTCTTTATCTTTTCCTTGGCAAAAGTTATCTCCTTAAAAATATCAAATAATAGAAACTAGATCACTGTTCGTCACTCTTGTCACTGATGTGAATGTGGAACATTTACAATGTTCGAGCACTTTTTAAACTACTCTTCACTGCTAACACCTTGCACATCTTTCTCAAAGTACTGAGGCTACTCACATCTCTGCTTAGTCATTTATTTTTCTTCTGATTAGAGATGAGTCATACAATCTGGATCTACACTGTTTTTACAAAATCAAACTACCGTTCAGTTACCAAGAGCAGTACTTCTTTTTCTAGTATCTAATTACTTGTTTTCTCAACCTTGTTTGTAATGATAGGATTTGTCTTACCTCACTTTATGCAGCTAAATGTTATTCACATGATCTTAAAATAGGCATCTCTCATAACAGTGGGATGAATACTCAGCTAGACGTGCCTGTCTCCCTTTATTACACACAAGAAGAGCATAAACAGCTTACAAACTCTGCTAATACATGGCCTGGAGCAAGTAGTTTGGAATGTTAAAATGGAAAGTGTATAGAATTAGTTTACCCACTTGTTTCCTTGGAGACAGAATGCAAACACTTTAAAGCATTCTGGAACTCAAGTGTAACCTCAAAAACTAAAATCCCTAAAATACAATCTCTTTCTCAAGCCCACTTGGAACCCTCTGTCTCTGGGAAGGTGCTTTTTGGTTTAATGGTGCAGTTTCTTTGTTGTAGGAGCCAGGTCCACAGCAACTCATTTGGGACATCATTGTCTTTTTTCTTTCTCCTGTTTATTGTTCACTACTTTTGGAGAACCTAAACTGTTAGGTGCCTTCTGCTTATGAAGCCATAAGCCTCTCACTTCCACCTAGAGCTTCCAAACTGTGTCAGTGGACCATAGTATAACGATTTTCACTTCATTAGTCACCTGCACTGTTTATAACTCTCCCCTTTAGTGGTCTCAGGCCTCATTATCAGTTCACATTAGTTCTTGCAACTGAAGGGTTGCCAACTGGTTACTCTTGCTCTTTTAAATTATTCATATTGATTACTTTGACAAATGTGACGTACATGTTAGCCTGGAAACGCAGACAAAGCAGAAAGAGGCACAAAGATTCCCTCAGTTTTTATTACAGTGGCCACACCAAGTTATCTCAGAAGCTATTTTAATATTGTAGACCTTTTCAAACATTGCAAGCACCACAGGACAAAGAATATTTACTTCTCTGTGTATATATCACCTAATACATTTTGAAGAATATTTTTTTAATATTAACAATAATATTATGTCTTTGTTAATAGCATCCTCTGTCCATCTCAGCAAATACGAGTTCTTATTTGTTAGAGCAACCTAACACTTCAGGCTTACCTTTGCTTTCTGGAAAAGAGTTCTCCAGTGGCCTATCATATTTTCCTAAAGAATTAGATTAATTACAAATCTTCTTGTCCTTTTCTCCTTAACTGTTATAGCTTTTTTCTTGTATTTTGACCAATCTACCAAGTGAGTACAACTTTGACATGCCAAACTCAGTTCAATTACTATAAATATTGCAAATTTCCTAAAGATGCTTATACAAACCAAGTACAGGGTGAGATCTCAATTCACTGGATTAAACCTCACTTTAGGATCTATAGGTGCTCAGTTCAGTAATGTTTTTTTTTTAAACAGAAAATTAGTAACACAAAAGTGCATGTAACTCTTCCACAGTCTCTCACAATGTTTACTGTCTCTGTTTCCCAGGGCTTTTAATAGCATCAACCTTCCCCCTCATCACGACTTTTTTTGGAATGGATCACTTACTTTGTAATACGGTCAATGTTAGCAATTTGCTTCTGGTTCCGGATTATTTCTATAGCTGCCCAAAGATGCTGGATAGCCTTTGTATCTGCCTGTCGTCTCTTCGTTAAGCGTGCCATGACCTGTTTACTTGGTCAGCTGCAGCCGATAAATAAAAAAAATACACCAAAAAGTTAATCATGAATTATGAAATGGATTACATGATGATCATATCGCAATAAATACGATTACAAGAAAAACTCTGTTAACCTACAGCGGTTCGATCTATAGACATCAGCATGTTTTCTTATGCTTAAAGAGCAGTAAAAAGAAAAAAAAAAGTAGTTTAAAAGAACTCCTTTCACATTACATAATCTATACAGATATCAAAAGGCAAGCAGTAAAAATTATCAAGTCAATAGCAAACGACTTAACTTATCAAACTGGTTACAAACAGTCATCTAGTTCAAATATCAGTTCCCTAAAGTTTGTTAAAAATCAGAAGCTGCCCTAGCCTGAAGCTTCCATAGCCTCCTACGCTACCATTACCAAGCTTCCATAGCCTCCTGTGTTATCCAAAACTCTTAAAAAGGGTGAGTGGTGCTTGACTACATCACATGGTGTAAAAATGAATTCTGACACAGAGAAAAAGCTGGACTCACAGTTTATTACACAATATAGTTCTCAGAGTATTACTTTTCATATTTTTATAATTTACAACTATTTTAAAAAATCTATTCTATAAGCAGAAACTAAAAGTATATTTTCATGGATGATAAATATTAAAAAAAAAAAACAAACAAAACAAAGCCAAAACAAAACAAAAAACTTTGGAGCAATTCCATTTTCTGTAACATGCTAAAACCCAACAGAACCAAAGTGCTTCTGATGGCATTTACCCATCTAATCAACCCTGAACAGGAACATAATGAGCATCTGGCTTTGTTTACAAATTTTCCAAAAGCTTGAGGCAATGAGTACAGACAAGCCATAAATCGCCTACAGCCCTACTACAGGCACAGAATCCCTTTTTGAAAGCTTAACGATGCATTTTGATCACTAAATAACTTTCTTCCAGTGCCACCACTTTCTCAATGAAAAAAAATGACTGATTTATGACTGCTACCAAGGTCTATAATTTATTTTAGAGCTCTGTCCTCAAAATGAACTCTGTGGTATGCACATGGATATTTGTAGCTAGCAAAATATTAACTTCAGTAACCCAAAATAAAATAAAAAAAAAGCAAAAAATATTACACCATCTGTGCAATGTTAAAGATGCGAGTTTAAGTATTAAAAGTGTCTCTTCTCAAATTCAGAAAAATTAAACAAGATTCAAATATCCTATCAGTTGCAGCAATACAATTTTCAAGTCCATAGGATCTACAGGTACTTGTCAAAGAGGGCTGTCAAGTTTCAGATCCAACATTAGCTTTGCGACACTCACTTTGCAGGTGAAATGAAGTGCAATGTTCTATTATTAAGGAGAAGAAATGATTTAACAGCATTACACTTAGTACTCTGTAGTTCACTTAAAAAAAAAAAAAAAAAAAAAAAGAAAAAGATTATGTGAAGTGATATGTGCATGTCCGGAAGTGTGAGGCACCTCTGGCTGCTGGAGATAGCAAGGAACGGCAGAGAAGAGCAATGGTCATGGAGACACTGCGTGGTCACATATCGACCCCACGCTTCTGCTTTAGAAATCTCTTCCCACTGGGATTTAAAGCAAGGGCAGCTGGATCTCCCAGTGAAGAAAGGCCAAACACACATTTCTGAGGGAAGGATAAGAGGCAATATGACAGACACACAGCTAAGAGTGACAGCCAGTAGATAGCATCGCCTAAGAATGATTCAGAGTAAGCAAGCTTCTTTTGGGAACAGTGAGAGACACTACATCTCTGTGAGCCCCTCTGTACTCATTTCACAGAACAGGAAGCCACTACAAACCGAAAGAAACCTCTTAATTGTTAAGAGAAACATATGATTATTTGTAGAATTTAACTCTTAAGGATAAAAGACCTGTGAAAAAAAATAAAAGGTTAAACACTAACACAAAAAAGGGCAATCTTTACAGACCTATTACCTTAAGCATAAAACTCCTTTACTAACACAGAACTGACTAAAAGTTAAATATTTTTTTTTTCATTCTAGCTATTCACCTGAACAAACTATTCGCTTTGAAAACTGTTAGCTAATATGGCATTCAACAGGCCAGACGTGGTGCTTCTGACACAGTATAGCATCCACATGCAAGGATCAAGATGGAAACATTCACTGTTTTTGACTTTTTTACCAGTGTGAAACAACAGACCAGTTCTCAGTTTATTTTGTACTAAATGAAGCAGGTCCCGTTATCCCAGTTACTTTAAAAATAACGGTTGTTTTTGGCAGCCTGTCATATGGCTGCCCCTGCGAGAGGCACAGGCCAGGCAGAGGGGGAAGGAGGTGGCTCTCACACCTCTGTGACGCCTGGGCCTCAGCACCCCAGCACAGGGCAGGGCCCCAGAGAACCCATCTGCTGCCGCAGCGTGGCCCCAGGCCCCGCCGCGCAGCCAAAGGGAAGGCTGACCTCTGGAGCAGAGGAATTCCCATGTGTCTCCATGGCGGGAGAGACATCCCAGGGAGAGGGAAGGTTCGATGCAGTTTTGAGTTTCCCGAAGCCCAGCGGTTGCAGAACTGCACCTAAGATGGCTGCCAGCAGGCGAAGGGTGGCTGCTCCCTGGACAGGCCCTCCAGGCTCCCCCTTTCCTTTGGGGTGTGCTTTTGGAACAACTTCCCAACCACCCCCCCACCCTATCCTTATTGCATTTTGTTGCCTTGGAGCATGCGAATGCTATGACCCCAACCCACACTCCCCTCCCAGGCCCCAGCTGCTACAGGGAGGTGACTCCATGGAACCAGACTGGACCTGGTCTGAAGCAACCCCTCCAAAACGCAGGTGGTGCCAATGCCTGCCCCAGCTTCTCCCTCCTAGCTGAATCCCTGCTCCCCACCGCGGCTCACACAGGCACAGCCAGGGCTGTGACTCCCTCTTTGTCTGGAAATAAAAGCAGTAAGAACTCTGACACGTGGGACACAGCAATCATATGTATTCTGTTTCGTTCCTTTTTTTTTTTTTTTTTTTTTATTTGTAAGACAATATTTTTAGCAGGTGTTGTGCCTTCAAAGAATATATGTTTCTTTTTTATAGCTTTGGTTTACTATTTAAGGGCACTTTTGTAAAACTCGGAGTTGACACTCCACTATTGAAACAGCAGTTTTTACACACCACACTTCCAATAATAGGCTGTTGGTTTTTTTTTTTTTCCAAAATGCCCAGAACACTTAAGCATTATTTTCATCTTTTAATTGCATGGCGTAGAAGAAATACAGAGCCTTTTTACATTAAAGAAAAAGATTAAAAGATTGTGGCCTATTTCTTGCTGCTCGTTGCAGTCATCCTCCATGGTCAAAGTAACCACAACAGTCTACTCCCTACATTCCTGCAAAAATATAAGCAGTTTTCTATATTATTATAAAATTTTAAAGACAACTTGTATCAGACTGTTAATTCTTCATAAAATTCTTTGGAGTGCTACTTCCAAGCAACAGAAAATGCTCCCAGTGCTTCAACACACACAACTTATACATGCAAACAATATTTTGAAGTTTAATGGAAGACACATTAGATTCTTAAATCTATATTTATCACTCCTGATTATTTGCTTATGTGTGGGTGCACACACACACAAGCCCCAGGAGAAAAAACAAACTTCTAGCGCATGTATATGTAAGAATCTATGGCTTAGAGGTTAAATACTGAAAGAGGCTGATTCATCCCTGCAGTGTTTTAAAGAACTCCAGAGACTCTCTTTAAAACCACAATACTGAAATGTACATTTACATACAAATGCTTGATGATGTCTCCCATCCCCCTCTTTCATTATAGTATTCATTTCTATAACCTGGAAATAAAATACTAAAAGCTGAAGTAAACGTCAAATTCCCGCTTGTGATTTGCCAGCTATGGTGCTTGTTTAGATACAGTATCCTCTGTCTATACAGATTTACTTGCTTCATGACATTTCTGTCACATTCTGCTAGCAAGTTTAGGTAGGATGCAGCTTCTTGGAGAAAGGTTGGCAAACAAAAGATGGTTAAAAACCTAAGAATCTATATCAGCAAGATGTGTCTTAGGTTTTCTAAACACCCATGGGACCTGCATAACCTAAGAAGGACCCTCCTAACGAAGTTACATGTGGCTGATGTGCCAGCTCACACACTTTCATCACATACTCACAACGGGCCCAAAGCAAATAACTGATCAATACTCTCACTTTTCAGCTCTATTGTTCCTCAGTGCAATCTGAGTAAGTTTTTATTATATTTTGTAGTTTAAACCCCACTTGAATGTCCTATGTACAACAGTTCAAAAGTATACTTTATTGTACAAAATGTTCCTCAAGAACTAAATGGAATCCACCTTTCTTACAGGCAGAGTCAAACGGTGCTTTATCTTGTGAACACACACAGCATGGCTTATCTTCACAAAGCCCACAGCAAAGCATGTGTTGCCATGCAGTGGCAATGTTACAGCAGTGGCAAACCAGACTTAGTGTCATAGCAGCAAGGCTTTTTAGTCATTATGCACACACTTGGAGAAATCAAATGCCGTACACCTGTCTGTTGCAGTAGTAGTGGATATGGAAATCTGCACCGCAAGTCAAAAGAAACAAAAATCACCTTGCAGCATGTCTAGGGACTGAATGCGAGGAACCTCCCAACCTGCTGCGTGCAGGGCAGTAGCAGATACTATCAGTTACTAAGTTTAGCTAGAAACTCCTTACCAGCAGCAACAACTGAAAGGTAGTCAAATCTCACTTTTTCAGCTGGTAAATACCATCATACAAGCAAAATATGATGCTTCTGAAAATTTAATTAATGATTTGGGCTTTGCACTGAAGCAGACGGTGTTGCAGTTGGGTGCTGCTGCTCTGATGGGAGCTACTAATTAAGAGCTGACAAGTAGTAGCTTGTTAAATTTTCTGTTTACGTCACCATAAGTGAGGCTACCTGTGGCGCTTGTCCCTTTCAGTGCAAAGTCAAACAGGTTAAACTTCATCCCTGCTATTAGCCACCATTTGGCTGATATTTGGTATGCAGTTAATTGCAGTGGAAAGACAGATTAAGAACTTGATCCTTGCTGCTGCTCAGCTGCTAGTTTCTGCCTTTCAGCCCCTCATCCCTGGGTCTTGTTAGCATTTCTTCCACACTACACAGTGAAAAGACTTCAGGCTCAACCAGAGGAAGAAACTAAGCTCCAGTCCTAGTTTCTGTGGCTTTCATGCTGTGAGACTGTCTGAGTTTGGGCGGCTCGGAAACTTGGACACAGACTTAGCTTCACATTTATATCCATATTACAATATGGGCTCTAGTACTTCTTCAAGTGTAACTTTTTATAGTAAGCATAAAACTGAATATATCAGCAGTACAAGCAGTTCCAAATGTTTGGTGCTTTGTTCTTGTATTAAATAGGAGTTTTCTATTAAATCCAGATTACAAATTTGCGAGTTGATATAGAATTTGAGTTCCTGGACTTTATACAGGTTTTTGTTATACTCTGAAGTTCTGCGAGTTTACAGTTTACAATTTAAACTGCTGTTAAAACACAGCTTTCATCATCAGTTTAGTGGGAGGGTAAACCGTCTACGGTCTTCCCTTCATAGAACAACTGAGAATAAAAGTGATAACTACTCTGTTTTTACATACAGAAGGTGCACCTTAAATTGTTTGGACTGAGCAGCAGCAAAGGTCATGCATGGGAAGAAAAAGATGACAAAGTTTAGCTTCAGGTCAGCCTTCCAAACCTAGCAATCCAGAAGTGTGGGGAGTCGCTGCTAGGGTGAGAACAAAGCTTTTGTCAAGAATAATCCCACATTCTGTTTACCATTCACTTGTCTTCCTGAGCATGCAGTGTTACAAGCATAACCCAGATTTAGCTGGGCACCTGGGAGCAGGAGACCCTCTTTTGCAAGAGTGCAGGTTATCAGAAATAAAGATTTTGCATACAAAATCATTTTCAGTTGTTTATAAATAAACAACTGTTTTGGTATCAAGAGATATTTAGTCTGGACTTAACCCCAATCTACTAAAATCAACAAACACCCTTCTGCTGACTTCAACTACTGACTTCTCTTCCACATCCTCACAAAGGAAAACTCCGGGAGATGTTCAATGACATTAGTAAAGCTGAAAGATGTTAACAAACGTTTGTGGCTAAAACAAGCAAAATTTCTTTGTTTATTGAAATAAACTCAGAAAAAGACTATAATAAATGTTATTCAGAATATTCTTCACAAACTCACAGAATTCTTCAGTGCACCTTTTTTGTATTAAGAGATTAGTTCATGCTGTAATGCCACCATTCTGGAAGTTATTGAACTACAGAAGATTTCTCAATGTGGAGTGCGTCATTCCTAGTGAAGACCTTTTAATTTCACTATTAGATCAAGGTGCATGCAGTCTGTTCAAAAGATTTATTAGCATAATTATCCTTAATATTTCACATGTGCAAGTGCTGTTGTGCTGAGCCCCACCTTTTGCACTTCCTGATCACTCTGTCTGTAACCTTGACGTCATGCAACTTTTTGAGGTTCTGCATAGCTCCATAAAGCGCAGTACAGACAGAAAACGGGACTACATGAATACAAAACTGTAGTGTTCTGTTTCTTTCTCTCTGCAATTAATTTTTTTTTTTCCAACTTCAGAACACAAGCAAGCTTTTTCTATTAACTGGTGCCATTCCAAGATGGCAGTGAGCCACCACAGAAATCAGAGCCAAGGACAGTACAGAATTAAAGGCCCCAAGAATACTTCTACTACACATGTGTAAGCTCTATTTTCATCCCTGATATTGCATTTACTTCATTTGTACTATATTTCATTCAAAATGACTAAGTAAGTATCCTTTACTGAGGCTAAGGCACAGGATACTTGAATTTCAAGCTCATTCTGAATCATCAGTATAGCAAAACTCTTTCTTTCAAAACAAAACCTGGACTTCTTGTTTAACTAACTCAACTTGCTAGAGTGAACCTGACAAATGTTGAAGTGCCATCCCGAAAGAAAATTTCTAAAACTGTAAGTCAGTGTAAACGGAGCATAAGAAAACCTGTGATGAAGCACCAACACCAGCTGCTCAGAAAGACAGATAACAGCCATACACCCCAAATAAAGGCTGCCAAGGTGGGGGCTTTTTGCTGCCTAACACAAATATATGTATAGGGCTAAAATGTAATCCTGTATTCTGCTGTCCCTCCAACCATTCTCAGTTGGAAATTCCACAGACAATAGCAAATACCATCCTAAAAACTGGAAGGAAACTATCCTTTGTTCACTCTGGCAGAAATCACTGAATAAAATTTTATCCAGCAAAGTTATCTTGGAGAAGGGCACAACTGTCAAAGTAAGTAATATAGCCAAAAAGACTGAAAGTCAAGAACCAAATCTGTTAACTAGCAATGCAGCTACACTTATTTCAGTTGACTATTTTTTGTTGGTAAAGGTCATCATTTTTTACTCCAGATAATGTGCCTCAGTAAGCTGAAGCACATAGTGTATTTTCCTCTCAAGATTCATCTCAATACAATTTTTAATGCGTATAGGTTCCACATTAATGATGTAAAACAAGCACTTTTTCCCTTAATATTTCAGCTTTTAATAGGTATTTTTTAGAACAGAATTTTTTTTTTTAATGGCGAGTAACAAAATTAATAATTGCATAGGAACATCAAGAACCACATGAGTTCTTGTTTACATGAAGCAATAATTATTCAAAGTTGCACTGGGGAGGTTTGCCTGGTCAGTTGGACACAAGCACTGGAACAAGCTTCCTAGAGAGGTGGTCAATGCCCCACACCCATCAGTGTTTAAAAGACATTTGGACAATACCTTTAACACACATGCTTTAACTCTTGATCAGTCCTGAACTGGTCAGGCAGTTGGACTAGCTGTCAGGTCACTTCCAACTGAAAGAGTTCTATTCTATTCTACTCCATTCCATTCCAACACTGAGAATACCTACCCTGTTAATCCATTTAGCAAACTTCTGAATGAACACAATTTCAAACTGTTTAGTGTAGCCTTCTGCTGACCACTTGCCTGACATAGAAGGACACTATCATTAATGGGCAAACCAGCAATCAAAGCCCTCCCTCCGCTACCACATGGTACACCAGAGATCCAGGGTGCCAAACCACTGTAGGAACACATAAGCTAATGCACTCACTCATGACACAGGACTTGCAGAAGAGAGCAAAGCTGGCCAAGGATCCAAGCCATGGGAGATGGAATCAGCCAGGCTATGCGTCCCAGATAGAAATTCATAATCTTGCTCTGACATCCTAGGAACTCCACTATGCTATGAAGACTCAGAGAGCCTTTCCAATAGCCAGAACCATCACACAACACACCCACCATAAAAACAAACTTCCCAACTCCCCTGCAAGCAGAGTCAGTTCTTATAGACCTGGCTTCTTGTCCCACCTACAAGTTAATGTCAAAGGCAGGGGCACCTGGTGGTGATCTCCTCACCAGTTCCCACCGAAGGCTGGCCAGGCCCTGAGTGAAAAGCAATCAGGAGGGTCTTTCTTGCCTGGTTGTGGACATCATCCATATGCCAACCCTGATGGAAGGGCTGGGGGTTAATCCCAGCACTTCATGTAGTTTGGCTAAGGCTTAGTTAATGAAATTAAGCTACACCAAATAAAGAGTTTCCACAATGGTGCTTTGCACTGGTATAAATTGCTTTAAAAAATATGGGTTTCATAAAGTGATGCAAGTTTCTCATCAAGATAACCTTTAGCTGCTATAGTAACAAATCCCCTTGTTTCCAGGATGCTGATACACTAGTATTAAACGGCCTTTAAGTTGTTCATCTACAGAAGACTACTCATTGTTCTTCAAAAACATTTTCCATACAAAAGACGGTCCAACACAACTAGTGTAGAGTCCTGTACCTGGGGTGGAATAACCCCCTGCACCAGTACAGGTTTGGGGTTGACCTGCTGGGAAGCATCTACACAAAGAAAGACCTTGGAGTCCTGGTGGACAATAGGTTAACCATGAGCCAGCAGTAATGCCCTTATGGCCATGAAGGCCAATGGTCTCCTGAGCTGCATCAAGAAGTGCGAGACCAGCAGGTCGAGGGAGATTCTTCTCCACATCTACTCTGCCCTGGTGAGGCCACATCTGGAGCTCTGTGTCCAGTTCTGGGCTTCCCAGTTCAAGGGAGACTGGAAACTTTTGGAGGAAGTCCAATGGAAGGCTACAAAGATGAGTAAGGGACTGCAGCAGCTCCCTTAAAAGGAAAGGCTGAGGGTCCCGAGTCTGTTTAGTCTGGAAAAGAGAAGGCTGAGAGGGGATCTTATCAATGCTTACAAAGATCTAAAGGGCAGGTGTCAAGAGGATGGGGCCGGTCTCTTTTCAGTGTTGCCCAGGGACAGGACAAGGGGCAACAGGCACAGACTAGAACACAGGAATTCCACCTCTACATCAGGAGAAACTTCTTTTCTGTGAATGTGACAGCGCACTGGAACAGGCTGCCCAGAGCAGTTGTGGAATCTCCTTCTCTGGAGACTTTCAAAACTGGTCTGGATGAGTCCCTGTGTAACCTGCCTTAAGTGAATCTGCTTTGGCAGGTGTGTTGGACTAGACAATCTCCAGAGGTCCCTTCCAACCCCTACCATTTTGTGATTCTGTGACTAACTGCAACATCACTAAATAATTGATGGCTCATACAAGGTGTAGAAGATCATCCTACACACTTTTGTCCCCTATCATGGCTGAAAAATAATGAGTTTTCATCAGATTTGTTTACTTGGGGACTTATCAAAAATAATACTAGCACCCTAATCGCTATCAGTGATGCTCTGGCTCCCCTGTATGAATGCACACACACATGGACACACAGCCAAGTTACACTCACATGCCTTGATAAGAAGAGGCTTGAACTAACATGTTTTACCTTCCATTTGCCACAGACTAGGAGCATGAAGAGGGTCAGTTACAGAAGATTAAGTGACACGTGGAGACAGGATCATGTTCTGAACCCACACTGCAAGCTAATACAGGCTTTCTGTGGTTTAACTACACCCACTACCAAATTCCGTATTTTACAAAGTAGCCTAAAGCTAGACTATGGAAAGATGCTCAAGGAGAATCCATGGAAGGAGTTAACATCTAATGAGCAGTCTGAGCTATTTCCCCATATAGACAAGCCCTTAGTAAATAGATGTTTCCTGTCCACTCGCTTGGCTGCAGCAAGCAGAGATGATTAATGCAGCTATGCATCCTGACAGGCTCCAATCCTCACTTGGTCGTAAAAGGGGAAAAATCATGGCCAAAGAAGGCTGACGGTGAGGGCTGGAATTTCAGTTTGGATGATAAATAGATGCCACTTTGATTCTGTAGCTCTAATAAAAGTGAGAGGTGGAAGACATCTTAGAAAATGCTAAGAAATGTAAATGAGAAGAGTAGCTCTTCTCCAAAAGCAAGCTTTAGATCATCATCTCCCTTTCTGTTCTGAAAGCCAAGGAGGTTGGTTATTCTGTAATCCTCATCTGAACTAAGGCAATACATTTCTCCTCACTAAGTAAGGTATAATAAATAAGGTATGATGACACAAATAAAGAAAGAAATAAATTTTCATAGTATATTAGCAGGGAATGTAATTCTGCATAAAGTCAGTTTCATAGTAACCAATGAGAAAGATATATTTTCCAGGTTAAAGAATTTGAAATGCATGGAAAAGCCCTAATTAATGAAAAAAAGGTAAATTCATTGCAGATTGTGTAAGTTATACTTTAAAATAAAGAGCCAATGTTGACTTTTTGCAGTGTAATGTCAGATTCCAAATTGCTGTTTTTTCTTCTCTTTCTCCAAACTACACCCAACTGACAGTGTCTTTAAAGTACAAATTGTGATTCTGCTGCTAGCAACAGGACTTAAACCTTAGATGTTTGTGAAAACTATTCCTCCACCAGGCTGCATTTTTATTGACAAAAGGCAGCTGAATCAATTTGTGTTGCTCTTTAACAGAAATGAAGACTGCCTGAACTTGTTTCTTTCAAATCCACTCTCTTTGGCCTCTCCCTCTCTATAAATAAAAGCAGAACTACACAAATTCTAAAACTGCTCAGATATTGAATTATTTGAAAGTCAGTATGTTATGCAGGCACAATCATTTTTTTCCAGAAGTCAGGCTACAAGCAATGTTAGCCCAGAAGAGACTTTTCTCTTGTCAATAGTTATCTCAGAGAAAGCTGATACTATATAAAGAAAACATGTGCAACTCTGAACCAACTAAGGTTTCCAAACTTAAGCTCCTTCAAGCCCAAAATGCCTGGGCCCACACTTGGAAACTTTCAGAAACACACTCAGAACTTACAGAGTTAAAAAACATTGATCTGTAATGCAGGTAAGATGAGCCAAAGATAAACACTGCCGCAGCTTACAGGCTTTTACAGCGTTAATCAAAAGAAACATTAAGGCAGGGAGAGGATCAAATTGTAAAATCTAAGCTTTAGATCCTGCTTCTGAAATTCAAGGCGAGCATCAGAAATAATGGACCTGAAAGTTTCATGCATCGCTCCCCCAGCTGTGGGACAGTTCATCAAAACAGGAGCAACAGAGAGAATAATGTATTGCAGAACTGGAAGCCTTTCCCCAAGTTCTCACCTCGCTTGGTTTTCTTCTCTCTGTTTTTTTTTGAGAATGTATTTCCTAGGTTGGGCACAGACATCTGGCTTAAAAGTACACTCTGAAGTATATTTGGAGCATATGCTCTCTCCTTCCTAGGCGGTACCTCACTAATTACATGCATTCCAATAAAGCTTTCCTCTCATACTGCCCCAAACCAAGTCTATCATTCATCACTCCTTAGTGAAGCCTTAATCCTTATTCATTTCAAAGGTCCATTTTGATTTTTTTTTCCATTGACATGTCAATTTTTTTCATACCTCAAAAGCAGGTAATTTATTTTGTTTGCACTTTCTTACTTCAGATTGCCCTCAGCTCTCCCCCCAAAACATTCATGTCTGGACAAGGATGAAACTTGCCTCGAGGATATCTCAGAGACATGTGAGAACAGCAGCGTTCATGAAAACCAGCTTACAGTGCTAAACAACTGCATTCATAACTAAACAAATCCTTAAGTGGAAAACAGCTGAATATAATTGTGACCCTTTTCTTTTTATCTTTGCTGCAAACGTTGATAAATGAAAAGTGGAAAAAAGATAAAAAGGAAATTTCAAACCCACAAACTTTATAAAGAGAAACTTTAAAAGCCAAAAAATTATTCAAAGAAATAAAGATCTTCCAAAGAAACTGGTCAGGTGATGAAAATATGTTGCCAGTTCTTCAGATAACACCAGTTTCTCAGCAAACCTGGCAACACTTGAAATGAAAAAAATATATTTGCCCTACCATTCAGGTTAGCATTTCCTTCTTATAAGGTGTTTAAAAGAGACAGAAGTGAAGACAACAGGTATACCACTTAATTTCCTAACCAGCTCTCAGTGTGGCTGATGGCATGGGGCGGGTTGCCAAATGGGCTTTTCTGGCATAGAATTTTTTCCCAATACCATACATTCTGTCTGGGATTACAATCTCCAATCTGTTGAGCTGCTTCTTGAGGGCAGCTCTAGTGTGATCTCCTTTGATACATTTCTATTACCTATTGGCAATTGAATAAATTTTGATATTAATATCAAAGGTATTGATAAATTTCCTATTACTATCGGATGCTTCCAACTCTCATCTTCTCTTACCCAAATCCAACCTACAACATGCCTCTATTTTTAAATGTAGAGGACTCTTCTCAAGGCTTTTCCAGGACCAGTTGTGGGTGAACCGAATTACACACTATTTTGATACTGAAAATCCGTTTTGCAGCCGCATGATTCTTCCATTTTATATTTGTTCCATATTACTTCTGTGGAAAATGTATTACTGTAACCAATGGCTTGCTACTATATTCATATGCACATCCATGGCATATGCTAGAGCTACAGGTCAGAGAGACAAGGGCCCTCTGCAGCTCTACGGGACTACAATACTTCTCACTTGCAAAATGATGTTCTGCCTCTCCTCTGGCAGGTGCATCTGAAACCTATTTTTTCAAGCACTGATGATGATGATGATGATGGTGATGACATAGAGAGACCACAAAGGCCCTTTTGGGAGGAAGTTACTTCCTGAACACTCGAGCTCTTCCTGCTGTATCATTATCTAGGGCTGATGTTTATTAAAGGCAGCAGGACCATACTTCTCAGCCATTTACTTCAGACACAGAAACACAGGATTAATAATTCTGTCAGCAGAAGTATGACTTCATTTTTCAGATTATGGCAGTTATTCTAGTGAAATATTTGGCTGGGTTTTTATTTTACTCCTTTATCCTGAATGCAGATGAATGAGCCACAGTTCTGACCCAGAGACAGCCCTCCAGGGTAAGGAAATTCATGAAAGTGCATGAACTAAGTGAATAGCATACCATCCCTGGGGCTGCCAACACTAGTTAAAACCCAGGAAAATTAACTAACCCTACCTTCAACCTAACACAGACTTTAGAAAATGTAATTAATGAAATGCTGTGATTTCTGTAAAAAAATCTTTTCTGCCTAACCAAAGAAAATAAATTGCAAGAGTATCACAACATTATGGTGTTATAACAAAGGGTGAGCCCGTTGACTTGTAGCTTGGATTTACAGTATAATATTCTGCAGAAAATAGAGGAAATAAAATGTTGGCATTCTGTCTGTCTTGCCAATCAATATCTTATTTTGTCATGTTGTGTTTTAACCGAGGCAGAAGAGCTGAGTCCACTGTGTTGCTGAAGCACCTGCCTGGAACAACTCCAGTTGTGATGCCTGATGCTGAATGAGACGTTTAACTCCAGGCTACTTCATCAAGCACTAGAAATCACCTGAAGCACAGTCTAACACTTTGTCATCCTCTTAAGCTGCTCGCTGTCCTACAAAACTGAATCCAAAGTGGAAACAGAGAGGTTAGTTTGTTCCTGACAGAGTTTTTGAAGCTGGATTACCAGACTGCTGATTTCACAGCTACTCCTTAGGAAAGTGGTTATTTTCTCACAGGACTGCAACTTTTACTCTCACGTAAGCCAAATCTATTAATTAAGAAAAATCCATTAATTTAATTAATCCATTAACTAAGTCTAAATATGGAAAGACTTCATAATAGTAGTAATTTCTGTAAAAGCTTACATATGTGTTTGGTTTATGATACACTTACATGCTAGAATTCATTCTAAAATGGTTTAGAGTGTCCTTAGCTCCTATTTCTATTTCACCTGTTTATACCTGTTAGATAAATGCTTAATGTAATGTTTCATTCTGCTTTCTTGAGTATGACATGACAGAAGGTGAGACCATGACAGCTTCTTTTGCTTTGAGGAACAAGGTTTCTTTGTTTCAGTGATGCCGAGGCCCTAGTGGGTGCCCACAGTTGCAGTGACCAACTCCTTTTTCTATCTTACACCTTGAGATCCGAGATGTTTCTCGCTGTTTTCTCCTCCTCTAAGAGAAACAGAACGTGTCTGTTCAACTGATGACATATGCTGAAGGAAAAATGGAGGGAATCCTGAAATGGTCATTTTAAAGTGCAGGATAGACCACAGTAGTGTTTTTAGCTGTTTCATGTCTATTCTTCCAGTGCTGAGAGATTCTGACTTTTATCATCTTCTTTCTGATTAAGACAGTTTGCTATTTTATTTTTAGGCGTGAGATTTCCTACCAAAACCAACTGAGGGTTTACAGCCTTTGCTGAGCTCCAAAAACAGAAAAAAACCTTCTTTTGGGGAGACTATTCAGGCAGTGTCTGTCTGAGGTTGCTGCCACCACAGTGGTCACTCGTGGTTGAAAGCACTAGTTTAAACTGACGACAAGAAATTTTACTCATCAGTCTAGCAGCATGGTTGTTAAACCAGACACTGTCCTGCCTCTGTTAGGGCTCGTGCTCTTCCTGCAGCAGTTGACCATAACTATTTCAGTTTCCTAAAGAAGACACTGACATTCATGTCAGTCTCTGGATTGCAGCTTCCAAGTTTATGACAGATGGGAAAGCAACAGAGGAGTTAAAATACTGTGAATCCACACACAGCTTATAGCCAGTAGCCATCTGGCTGGGGATCTACATAATACCACAAGAGGATAAAAAAAAAAAAAAGAAAGAAAAAAAGAGGCAGTTACATGTGCACTTCTATTTCTCTTCCCTTTCTTTGTGCTTCCTAGTTTGAATATACTTAATAATCACATTACAAATAATCTTCCAACTATTTCATACAGGTTAAACAGTTTCTTACTAGCACTTTGCACACAGAAAAATAAATTCAGTGTTAGGCAAAACGTCCAACACATAACATTTGTCTATGGCAGGTAACAGCAAAACAGGCACATTCGACAAAAGCTTAAGCACTTGAGGAGAGAACGGAGAATGGAAAGCACCAAGAAACCCCAGTCAGCACAGCTGCAGTTGCTCTGTAAAAACAATTCAAGGCAGAAGTTGTAACAACAGGGCCCCTAAAGTATAATTAGTTGAGAAAAAAATGTGGCCAACAAAAGTTACCTAACCTGTTCAGAGAAGAAAGCAGCTATTTACCCCCAAAATGTGCTGGGAAGGCTGAAAATCCGGTTTTCAAAGGAAAAAGCATAAGCTCTATTAAAACTCCCTTTTGTATAGCAGTGTCTCCTCCTAGCTAGAGCCAGGAAACAAGGAAACATGCAAACCTTCTTTTGAAGACAAAATCCATTTTTTGCCTCAACCTGTTGAAATGTTCAGCTAGGTATTTTCAACCCATAACAGCGTGCTTTTGGGGTTTAGTTTTCTGAAAAGAGTGATTTTCTGATGTATAGAAAGAGTAGAGCGACTAGACCAAGAATTCTTTTCCCTGCGTGCTGTGTTGCAAAAATCAGAGCATATTGAGCAACTCGAGAACAGGAAATAACACTGACAAACAAACTGATACTCTTTCCACAGCACAGTCACTCAGAGGAGGACATTTGAAACTTCAGCTCCCCAAATCAAGAAATGTTTATGCTACTTTTGGCAGGGCTGCTGAATGCTTGTGTACTCCTTCTAGTCCAACTGTTTTATGACCCTTTTAGTGAAGTAGAAAATGAACATTGAGTTGAAATTTTTTTAACAAAGCTCTCTCCTTCAAAAAATGTTGTTTTATTTGTACCAAGATGGTTTATGGAAATACACCAGTTCTAACTGACACGTATGCAGGAAAGTATCTTAGATCCCTTCACCTCATCTAGAGCGTTTGGCACCACAGGTGAACCCTGTAGAAGCTCCAGCTACATAGCCAGTATTCCAAAGTGAACCCTTTATTTTGTCAATGTAACCTCCAACATGAGAGAGAGATTGGAAAAAACAGATTAAATGCAGACATCTATTTCTGAGCTAATCACTCTATGTTCTGTTCACACTTGACATGAGCTACTCAGCGCAACAATTCATCTTGTTGTGAAGCAGACACCGCAAATAGGTCAGATGAATTAAGCCCTAAAATTAACCATTTCTCTCCATGGAAGATAAAGTGGGATTAAGATGACTAGTTCATGTGGCTGAACTTAAATCACCCAGGCCATCTTTTTTAACAAGCACCTACACTTACCCAGTTTAAAGTCCTGCTTGACACTGAATTTCTTATATCTCAGCTAAGGGCTCTAGCCACTATATTATTGATTTTTCTGTTATTTTGCCTTTTTTGGATGAAAAATTTCATCAATGTTTTCAGTCTCCATATGGACATCTTTGAATAACTGAAGATACCTTATGTAACCCATCTGTTTCAAGTCAAAAAATGCAGTTGTGTTTTTCATTGAGAAAAGCTTAAATAACTGCAATTTTTTTCTGAAAAAATAAACAGAGAAATTTCAATTATAATGCTAGTACTATAATTGCAATTCTCATAGCATAAAATGGCTGATTAATGGCAATGTGTGATATATATTCTAATTTCCAATGTGAATAATGTATATTTTGAATTAATCTTTTCTAGACAGATTGAGTTTTTAATTAAGAAAAAATTGCAGTGCAAGACATTTTTTCATTTTTCTTACAAGAAGTGTAATTTGTATAAATGTGGTGACCTAGCCAGACAAAATGAAACTGTAAAACCATAGCTGTAGAATAGCTTGACCAAGTAGAAACTAGGAAAGAAAACTAATATCCTTACATATTTCAGGAGGCTAACTTTGACTCCTAGGTCACAAGGCTGTTTTTTCAGATCAGTAGCACCTTCTTTTAAGGTAGACTACAAATTTTTCATCTGTTTTTATAATTTTGTGGCCTTTGTCCTCCCTACTGTATCACTACTGGAACCATCATCTCACCCTCCTGACTTTACCAGCCTGCAGCTAATCAAATTTATTTGGATAGTCTGAGTTTGATTTCTACATGCACTAGCTATGACTACCTCCACACAGTTTAAGAAGTGCAATAAAAAGAAGGTGCAAACATCCAAGTAGTGGAAATTTTAAATACTGATATCTGTCTTCAACCATTTCAAAGAAATGCCTCCTTTTATTCACAAGAGTTCCTTCAGTTTGACCTTGACTTTTATGGGCCTCATAAAAGGATTATTATAAAATGGCATGTAAAATAAGTAAGAAAAAATGGTGAAACCACAGGTACAGCCTCCCTTCCCAGAGAAGCTGTATGTGGAACCACACCTAATGGGCCAGCAAGCAGCCCACCAAGTGTGGTTCCACATATACCTGCTCATGGGTGATGCCCCAGTGCCTTCAGGAAAACCTCTTTAGAGAGGGTGTTGGAAAAGCAATTCAAAACATTTAGGATTCATCTGACACTGTAATTCAAACCTTCAGCCTCAGAAGCTGTCTTTTTCTGTGATTTATTAAGAGTTAACAGCATGTTATTTAACCTGTTAAAACGTGTAACTCTTTCCTAATTTGTTAAATAAAGAGAAACAGTACTTAAGTTCCTTCCTGTATGTTTTACTTATAAAGGAGGAAAACTCAAACGATTCAACTCTGCATATACTCCTCATATTGCATTTTAAATAAAACATTTTAACTTCGGCAGTTGCTATTTAGAACATACTTCAGAAATAGAAAAAAAAATAAAGCAAAAATCAGATATAAAAAATACATCCACTTTTATTTCCAAAGAAATTGCCTACTTCCATGCATTCAGTTCTTATCTTACTATTGCTTTTAAATGCAGGGGAGTTTTGCACAAACTATAACCACTGTTTTACAAGAGAGCTGAATTAGAGCTGTAATGAAGCAACATGTAAAAACTGTTCAAGTTCACTTCTATTTGATGGTGGATCAGGCAATTTTGTGCTTTTGGCAGCTAGCACAACCACATCACCAGGTTCTTTTGTTTCAAACCATGCTGGCTGTTCAACATAGCAGCCTAGAAAAGCAAGGCAACGTTCTGTGCAACCATTTGATATGATATGATGACATGCAGAAGACTGTATTGTATCTCTAAGAATTGCTCAAAAAAAAATAGACACTAGAAATACACACAATGACCCTCACTAATTTCAGAAGGTGTTCCAGGTGACAGAGAGGAATGAGGTCTTTCCAGATACTCACAGGTAATGCACTTATGCCTTAAATCATGAGGTTTGATTACCCTTCTCTAAGCATGCTTTGCTGCCACTGTTATTAGCCTTTATATCATCAAGCCCTTTTTGAAAATTAAACCACTATATTTAATTATCTGACCTCCATGGTGAATCCTACAGGCTAAATGCACGCTGTCTGAAAACACTATTTATACCTTATAAAATTACAAGTTACTCTTAAATATCTGATTTCTCGATCTTGTTTTATGAAACTGGAAAAGGAGAAAAACAACACAACCTGATAATTTCTTCTCTTATTTTATATTACTATATATCTCAAAACTATTTTTATTTTTACTCATTCACTTTAAAAAAAAAGAGAGTACATCCTCACTCTTCTCTGTCATCTCACAGACAGGACCTGTTACTCCTCCCTATACAATTCAGTCGTCCTATGCTTTATAGGACTTAAAAAAATTTAAATATTTAAATTTTATAGGCTGAAACCGTTAACTCTTTATCTCTTCTTCAGTTTTTGGTCTCTCTTACAGTTGTCAACTGAAGCAAGACAACTTCCTGATATGCCACTTTAATCCCAACCCTTCCAGTAGGACTCCAGAGGAATGAAAAGGAGTTCCAGAGCTGGATTTTTCCCCTTCAGCTATTCTCTTTAAGAGTTATGGATTTTTCTCTAGTCTTTGAAAACATCTGTATGAAATTACCCACACAACAGTAATCCTAACAAAACCAAGATTTATTAAAACAAAGAGAAAATAGAATTAAAACAAAATAAATTGTCTGCTTAACATAGCTGAATTTACAGTTCTCATAAGTTAAGTTAGATAAGGCATAAACCAGATAAGCTTGACTTTAGATAAAAAAGAAAAAATGAATCCTGTAGTTTATCCTTTGAAATTAAATATCCTTTCTGACCACACCAGTCAGCCTGTCAGTGCCACTTGCTGCTTGGAGACCAACAATTCCCTCTTTTGTCTCCCACAGATATGCTTAATAAACCCTGGTTCAAGTTTCCTAAACACTCTTCTGAAGGCAAAAAAAATGCGCTTGGGTAAACAGTTTCAGTCTCCATCTCTGAAGAGTTACACCACCAAGGAAACGAAAAGCCTTAATTATGATTTATGAACGCCTTTCCAAAGTTTATGACCCAGCTCAAATATTGCCTTTTGCTAACCATCGTGTCTGGCTCTATCGAGGTTTTGGCCAGACCCATGGGCAAATCTCACCTAAAGCTGTTCCTTTTCTCTTCCACTTGTCACAATGAGCTATAGACAAGGGCTAAGGCTCACTTTTACAATCAGCTAAGTCTCAAAACAAAGTCCAATGGACCTTTGAAAAAATCAGTCTTGACTAATGTCTCAGATGACAGATTGTTCTTTGTTTCTGCCTTTATGGGTTGTAGGACTCACATATACATAGTTTTTGCTTGAGTACACTGGGTCATCTAGTGTCTGGTATTTCCTTGATGTAAGAATAGTATGACTGCTTGGAGAGCTATGATAAAAACTGATCTGTAATAGAAACTTTTGCCACTTTGGAAGTATAATGAAAATGGCAAGCTTGTTCCTTCTCATATGCAACTGCGGATGCAAGCATGCTAGCAAAAATGGATTAGATAAGCAGAATGTTTTTGCATTAAGCAAATAAAATAA
>NW_008613254.1:19701-25253 GCF_000691845.1 Merops nubicus | reverse complement strand
CCGCCCTTCTGAACAGCCTCCACACTGGGACACATACCAATACATGTGTACCAGAAGAAGGAGGAGCACAGTGAACACATCACACCTGTACCCTGTGTTACTGACTCAGTGTAACTCTTCTCAACCTAAGCATGGTCTAAGCCATTCTCAACACCTTATTCCTCAGTCTCTCCAATAAATTGGAAATAAGGAAACAAACCCAGATGGGAAAACCAGAAGCCATGGACCAAGAGTTTAATTTTCTCTGCAGCATTCTGGTACGTCTAGTGTAGGGTGATGGTTTGACTTGATGATCTTAGAGGTCTTTTCTAATCTTAATGATTCTATGATTCTATGAAAGTAATGGAGATGATAGGACATAGCTACCTAACGATATCCACATAGGCATGTCTGATGAGATACAGTCCAGCACTAAACCTGGGCTACTGTCAGCAGGCAAGAAAAAGAAGTAATCATGACTCTAAAAGCAGATTCATGCTGGACAAGGCTAACTGGTGGCTCTCAGAGCTGGAACTATGTCATATTCCATTTTTTGATATAACAGGATGCTTGGAAGAAAACCTTCAGCAGCAGGAAATCAGGGTGCAGGTGCACTTGGGTTCCTAAACGCAAAAGCAAATGAACTGTGATCCAAGATCTGCTTAGCAGAACATTATATTCATTCAATTATTTTTTTTTATTACAAAATCACACATAGGACAATCTTTCCACACTCCAGATCAAGTTGATTTTATTGATTACAGAGCCACATAGTTACTCAAACATTCAATTAAAATAACCTTACAGAACTGCATCTAAATTGTATCATCACTCTGACGAAATACAAAGCAAAACATAAAAATAAAGGTCAAACCAGAGAACACTACGGAGCAAGTTAATACCCGTGAAAAATGAACACAAGAAAAACAAAACTATTCCCCAGTGAAAAATGGTAGCAGAGGATGTGAGAAGAGATGTTATTCCTCTCCTTTATTGATGCCCATCTAACGTAAGAAAAGTCAGAGAAAAGGAACTTCAACATTTGTAATGGGAAAAGAAACTCTGCCTTACTGTGTAACAAGGAAAGAAAGACTGAGAAAAGAACGTGGATGACCAAAATAGGACCTCACTGCTTGCACATCTCTCTCTATCAGGCCCTAGGACACAAAAACCCTGCTACAGGGCTTTTGATTTTATTTTTTTAATTTTGTTCGACAGTTTCTTAAAAGGAAGTAATTTTATAATTGACTTAAGGTACACATCCCTTCTTAAAAACAACCAGAAAAAACAATCTTAATGATTTGGTAAACTCTCTCTTAATCTTCTCTATACATATCATGGGGAAAGACCTCAAAAACTGATTAATCCAAAGATAATTATAGTCAAGTGTTCTCCACAGAAGAATAAAAATGTATTGGAACTCAGCTAATACATAACATCTTCCTTTAAGGAATAAATTACTTAAACATTCTTTCAAAATGCTTTCAGATTCATACATTGATAATACCAATAGAAGTTAATAAATCTCACCTAAAAATCTCTAGTAGATTCCCTTCAAAAGAAGGTTTTTCTTAATTTCACGAAGATTTTGTACACATCTGTGGTGAGTCCAAGAATCTACAAATGCATTTAATTATTTCTAATGTAGAAATGTTTAGGTAGCGTGCCTGTATCTGCGAGGGGAAGGGAACGGTCCTCCTTGTTTTTACAGGAAAAAAATGTAACGTCTTAGCCATAAATTAGCATGATACTTTGAGTAGTAACCATGAAAAATCAACCTTGATACAAAATTGGAATTATTCAGAAATATATTAATTTTAGATCCTGACCTTCTGGCTACTACTGCAACAGAATACAATTAACACTCTTCTACTGCTCCCACAATGTATATTCAAATAGGGTTTTTATGACTAAGTGATACATGAAATGATACAAGGGAATTCTTTGAAGTACTGCACACTAACAAAACATTGAAAAACAGTATCTGCGGTGTTTGCACACAAATGTTCTGCATAAGCAATGCTGAGCAAAATGCACCACCAGGACAGACTGTCTTTACCAGTGATGAATTTGGAGGAACATTATTTGCCCTACATTGAAAAGCCTGACAGAACGGCAGAAGTCTGTTAAAAAGACAATGGTTTAGAGTCAAGGTTTGTCTTCAGTGAGGACTGAATGTAAAGACTTAAATTATTAAACACTAGGGGTTTTTTTAATTTTTTTTTTTTTTTTTTTTTTTGCTAATTAAAACAGTAGTGCCAGAAAGGTAGGTGGAGTTTTGGTAGTTATCCACTATTTGAGGTAGATCATAGTATAGTGGGAGTTGAGGCCACATTCCAGGGGTATATACGTATGTCCAAGTCACTGTAATAACTGAATTACCCTATCGCCAAATACCCAACACAAAGTAATTAACAATTGTGAACGTGTGCCTAGGTTCTGTGTAAGCATTTATGGATTGCTGTAGGATAACCAACAGGTGTACAACTCAAAAACAAAGATTTGTGAAGTCTCTGCCTTAGTATTACCAATCATTTACCTGAATTAAAATAGGACTTTTTGTTATTTGGGCTACAAAGGTATGATTGACTAGGGCACCTGTCTACAACGTGGCTTACCTGGGATTTGAAGAACCTTCAGCAGCAACTCTCCATGGCAAGGAGATGTTCCCCACCAACACTGGAGCAGCTGACAGACAGCCCAGGCTAGGCAGTGCTCAGCTGCTCTGCTAGAGTGCTGCCACTTGCAAAAAGAATTAAGTATTTATTCTAACATGGTTAAAAAACCCCAGATTCTAGATAGCTGCACACTCCCTAAGGTTAGAAATCCATTGTCTGTGTGCCTCGCTTATTTACTAAATTCAAAAGCTTAAGATCTCATATTAGGTATGAGAAACTAACTCTCTCATGCATTTTAAAAACCTCCAGTGAAAATACATTTATCACTGTTATACTGTCCATTGGTTTGCACCTGGAATTTCACTTTTCCTCATCCTTAAGTAAGGAAGAATTAAAATGTCAGCATTTTAAATTGTATTTTTACAGTGTACACAAAGCAAAACTCTTCTAAAACCAGGTATTTGTATAAAACATATATATTTCAATTTTCACAAAAGAATGTGGAGAAGGGAAATTACGTACTACATTCCCTTAACACATCATGCCTCCAGTGACCTTTCACTCTGACAAAAATTAACACCACTCATTTTTTTAATTACTAACACACAGCTCTCGGTAAGTTAAAAAGCTTCAATACTTCAACTCTTCAATCCTTCAAACATATTGTTTAAGGGCAAAAAAGCAAATGGACTTCATTCACAACATTTTAAACACAAGAACCGACAATTCTCATGATGTCACCGTAAGAAAGCAGTGGAAGTGGTGTATGGTCATTTTGAACTACACCAGGACAGAAGCTGGCACGTACAAATCAGTCTGAGAGGGAGGGAGATGGTTGTGAGATGACCACCACCACCACCACACCAGAGCATAAATGTGACAACACAGGCTCTTATTCACACGTGCCTGGTGAAAGAGAGGCCTCACAAGAACATGGCCTAAGATGGAGAGGCCTCCTTGGGAAGGTCCCCATGAGAGGGGGAGTGCAAAATGCTTTCATCTGAGACAGCATGGCACGACTGTTCTCAAAAAGCAGCGTGATTATGGGATGGTAACAGGAGCTGGACCCAGGTAGAAACTGGCAGAAGAAATATTCTATGGTATGATTCAGGCTAATTCTAAGAGAAGAAATTATCCTCCACCTCCGCTGTATCAGGCAGCTCATGTCCACAAGCCAGTTCCACTGCAAAATCCCACAGTTCAAACCCTAAATGGATCTATTTGACCAATACACTCAGTACTGGACTTGCTATAGGATATCAAGCTAGCTCTAAGCTAAGTATTATCCAAAACCCAGAAAAGCATTTAATTTTCAAAGCACACAGATAACCTTGCAATACAAGATTCTAAGACTAGATGAATAACTCATTTTCTCTTGTGTAGTTCCTAGCAACTGAAAGAATTTGGATTTTTTGTTAGGTCTTCCAAAGGACTTCAGAACCCTGCCCACAATGTAAAGCAGGGGGAGTTGAGTCTTTGAAAGGTTAAAGGGCTTGCCCAAGATCTGTAAATAGCAAAGACAAATCTCCAAGCTCCAACTCTCCTCCTATTCTTCCCTTTCTGCACCGTCATGAATCAGATATAATCCTGCACCAGAGCGCTATCCCAGGGATCACAGAAATTATCTTAAAGGACTGCATATGGGAAAAATACATAAATCAAAAACTCTAGCAAGAATTTTAAATAATTTTATTTTAAGAACCGTCTTAGTTCAATTCTCAGCTCCAGTTATATTATCTCCTAAAAATCAGGAACCTCACTTCAAAATAACTGAGATGAATAAATACTCTTTTCAGTAGAGCAGCAAATCAGGTAGATGGATATCTTAAAGATACATGTTAGAAGTTTCACATCTCATCAGTACCTACAGCCCTCCCATCTCAGTCCTGACAACAGTCAGTAGCTTTCATGAATATGCATGTTCTGGAAGAGACAGTGGACTACATGGCTTGATAAACAGGCAGATAAGATGGTAGAGAAATAAAAACATCAAACACCCATTTACCACAGGTATCAGCCCAGGAGCCTGCAGTACTTTATATGCAGATAAGAAAAAAGATCAAAAAGAAAGCTGTGAAAATAGTTTGGTTCTATTAATTATAAGAGTTTGCCTTTGTAAATATAAATCAAATACAGATGTACAGCACTGCCAAGGAAATAAATTATATTTGATATGTATATATTAATATATTCCAGCAAACCAGACTATGGAACAAATCTAGTAATAATTCAGTCAAGAAATCAGTACAGAACCATACTATTAAATTTCTATGGTATGAGAAGAACAAAACAAGTTTAAGCAATACGTTTCTTCAGATCATATCAAAAGCAAAATGACTGCAAATTCCTAAAGCAATGTTACTAATTTATCATTGTTACAGCTTAAGAATGTAGCCACATCACATAAATTGCTTCTCCTTTGAATCACTCAATTTAAAAAAAAAAAAAAAAAAATCCAAAGTGTATTACAAAGAGACTGCACTTTTATAGCAAAGGAGGTAGCAGATGATGAAATAAGAAATAATATAATGGCATGAAGAATTATATGCATTTTGCATTGGACTTATCATTCATATGATAAACATACAAGCGTACAAAAAAAAAAGCCACTCAATTCTTTCTCTTGAAGGAAAAAAAATTCTGTTTAGCATAGGGTAACTCGTTGGAAGACACATGGATTTTTTTAGTAATTCCAAAAGGAACTGAAGTAGATGGCAAAAGCTAAAATGTAACTCACACTACAAAATGCTTTCCTAATGATTTCAGGATGTTACAAGGTGTAGATCTACTTTAGCTATGAAGAGGGTAGAGATACTCAGAATCCTAAACAGGCACATTATCACTACAAAAATCTGCAAATGCAATTCAGCTTTGCCTTTCCTGGACCTCATCCAGGAGGTGTAGAGGACTTCATGATTTCTTCTCTTGTAATTAAAAAAAAGTCAGATTTTTCTT
>NW_008613254.1:10136-19670 GCF_000691845.1 Merops nubicus | reverse complement strand
TCCCTACAATTTTTTTTTCTCCCCATAAAAGAACAAGGGAAACATCAGGGGCACTTAATTTCCTTCAAGCAATCCGTCACATTGATACATCTTTTGGAACCTTAATTCTATGATGCCTCCAACATTCAAGACTTGCTCATTGCTGTTCTGTTTAGCCACACTATCCAACTAGTTCTTTCTTGACTTCAGTTATTTTAGTCATTTTCCCACACCAAGAGCCTCTTCAGTTGTCCAGCTGATTTGCTATACATTTTCATGGATTATAGGCCACCTCCCTAACATCCTCCCCATTCCTTGTTATATCTTGTTTCCTGCAATCATGGGAAAGGGACATTTGATCTGTACTCTGCCTGATTTTCTTGGTGATCCTTACTTCCTTTTATTTCCCATTTGTCAGCATCTCTAAAAGCCCAAGGATTTTCTAAACAGTGGTACCAGTGACTGAATTCCAAATATATTTTAAAATCATTCCAAAACTGCTTTGAAATTTTAGTGCATACAGTGAACATGAAAATGCTAATTACTAGGAATAAAAAATACAATGATTTGTGCTTTTAATTGGCCACAGCTAAGAGCTAGAAGAAAGACACCAACAGAATTACATACTGGAAAGCAAATTTTATTATTTTTTTATCTTTTTTGGGGGAGTGTTGTAGGTGCTGTTTCAAGTAAGCTTCATGAGGAAATGTGATGCATATTGTCTCTATTTAGTCAAATTTAAAAAAAATAACTTTTCAATAATTTACAGTCTTAGATAGGAAAGTTTTCTTCTTGGTCTATTTTTTCTTGTTGTTCTTCTCTAGAAAAGCAAATGGCTGTATAAAATCTGTGCAAATTTTTTTTGAGAAAGAATTGAAAAAGACTGCTTGACCTGATAAGAACTCTGGAAGAATCCGCTGAAACTAAGAAATAGAAAAGCCGAGCTACAGAAGATTGCACAGACTATTTTGGTACTCAGTCTCCTGTCTCATGTGCCATTTCTGTCTGCTTTAAGTAGAAATGACACTGCATGGCCAGTTGCTGACTGTCAGCTTCAACAGTATAGCAAATAAATTTGTTTAAGAACGTCTCTCCTGCAGGTATGTCCATGTTCAACTGCTGGCAGTGCTACAGACTTGCTGTGACACCACAAAAAGTTTCTTAACCTCAATTAAAAAAAGATATCTATATGCTTTAGCAGTTCATAAATTGTCTTCATGTTTCTAAAATGGAAAAAAAAAACCCAACACCCTGATTATAATACTCCCTAGTAATTCTTGAAAGATGGTTATTCAGATTCAATGAGTGAACACTGAAGAAGCAAATCCTGTTTAATTACATGCAAGAAAGAAATCCAAGAGTGTTTCCAAGTGTAGGGCTCATGTTCTATAGCACAAGCATCCTCTGTGCTGAAGTCTGAAACCTGACAATTTCTGTAAGAACAATATTCAGTTCTCTAAAAAGATAGGAGGGCAGGTCCAGATTGTATCACAATGAACGCCTCACCTGATGGTAACAGAACTTCTGATGTCATGGCAAAAAGTAAAGAATAGGCTATGAGCACACATAAACAGAAATACGTTTCGGTCTTCCCAAAGAAGAGACATTAACTCTGAGTGGAGAAATAGCAGTAGAGTATTGGTAAGAGAACTGCTAGAAGGACTTGTTGATTCTTGGTGAAGATTTTAAGGAAAATTTTTCTCTTGAGGAAGAGGCTACTACTTCTCGTGACATCCTTTCACAAGTTATTAGCAGTTTCTCAATTTCAAAATAACATTCATTTTGTTACTAAATATCAAATTTTCTACCTTTAATGCAGTACTTTCAAGACTAATCCAAAACCCATAGTATCATTTTCCATTATTTCTATGGCTTAAGCACAATTTAATTTCCTGCTACTCCAGGGGTACCATCATCAAAAAAAGTTCCAGTAATTTTTACAGGGCCATAAAACAATTTAGTGTATTAAATCTGCCTGCCTTTTACTTTTGCACTTGCCTCCATTTTTATGAAAACCACTTTTTCTCCATTTGTTGCTCCCACAAAAGTAACACGCACTACTTCTTACTTCTAACTTCTATTCTTCTGGCGCTAAAACTATTGGCATGTTATCTTCATCTGCTTCTGGTCTCAGAAGCAGACCTGTCCTCAGAATAAAATGAGAGTGTTTACCTTTGCAGTTGTTCCCCTCCAATTCATGCTCCAAATGCCTTGTACTATAGCAATGTGCTGGCACTGCTATTTTACAAGGGAGGAAATGATGCCATAGAGAAGTATATTCAAAATCTGTTACAAGCACAAAAGTGACACAGCATGACTGGTAAATCATTTCAGAAACCTAAAGAGTTATTCTCACCTGCCCCATACAGAGCGGGAGAAGCCAGTGCACAGCTCCTGAACCTGTCTTGGCTCAGAAGGTTTCAGGTGTTTCCCATGAGGCTGCCAGTCACATACCTGGCAGCAGGGCCATGCTGATGCAGCAGTGGCTGAATAAATTCAAATTACTGGATTCTGAAGAAAAAAGTCAACAAGGGTTGCTGAACCAAACATCACCCTAGCACTTGATGCTGAGACAAGTTGTAACCAGAGCTTTGGGAGCTCTTGGCTCTCCAAACCACATGGTATGGGGGTTTTGGCTCTTATTCATATCGGAATCACGGTGTGTAATCCATAGGGTAAGTTCGGCCACACTTGCCCTATACAGTAAACACTGAAAGGCAGCCATGACGTGACATGCGTCTAATACAGACATCACAACAGGTTTTTCTGTCTGAAATGCTGATGATTAGAAACTACACTCTAGCTTCCAAGCTGCATTTACTCACACTGGCTATAGGCAGTCACCCTCACACCAACACTGTCCTGCGCCTTAAGTGGCTTTTTGCTCTCTTTCTTAGTCATCTCCTTCTAGACACATTTACTGTGATCATAAGCACAAGGACTGATTCAAGGCATGTTTACTGAATTGCTTGAGTTATGACATGAAGCTACTCAAATACATGGAATACTTATGGGCTAAAGATGGAGAACAAACAGGTAACAGTACAGTTTCAGCCTCTCAGTTGGAACACTAGAGAAATGGCAACATCTATTTTACAACAAATCTAAATTTTAAGTTACTAATATAAGCAGACTGTAAATAAGAGTAATAGAGATTAAATATTTTTACTGACTCAGCAAACGGACCTTCATGTTTCAACCAGTTGCCGTCCTGTTTAACATGTCTGTAAGGCCCAGAAATATCAACACTTTCTCTAAATCAAGGTCTGACTAGAAGGATTGAGTATGCTGCAGAGATCCTTGAGAATCTTTTACTGTGAAGACAACACGAAGTATCCTGGGTGTTCCCTGAGAAGCCTTTCTGTTGTGCCCAAGAGAAGGAATCCTAAAGAGAATTGTACTCATGGGGGCTCTCAATCTAAGTGTTGGCTAATTTAATCCTTGGAGGGAATGGTCTCTAGCCTTTTGGATCAGGAACAAACCTCAGCTGAGCAAGTTACAGAAATTAATTTTCTTCTACTGCCTGAAAAGTTTAGTGTAATCCACTCTAAGTGATGGGGTAGAGAAAAGCAAGCTGGGACAAGAGTTCCCATAGCACCTACAGTACACATATCCAACATGGCCCAGTGCCCCCCCTCTACAGTCAGTATTGAGAAGGAAAGGAGAGAGAAGTAGTAAGTACTCTGCAGTGAGTAGTAGCTGGATAAGGTTATTAGCATTCCTTCCACAAGCCATCTTGACTGAGGATCTTGTAATCTTGAACATTTTTCTACGACTTATTTCTAAGACTTATTTTTTTTATTTTTTAATTTTACAGTTGGGGTACCAAAACACAAAAAGCTGTGTTTGGAAGGGCCAGCGAAGTACCCAACTTCAGCATCACAGTTACCAGAGTGTGCCATTTCAGAAATCTGACAAGTGGCTTTTAGCCTCTGCCCCAAATGAAATCAAAATAATTACATCCAACAACTAAAACTATCCAGGCTGTGAATCTGCTGTAACTATCTGCTGTGAATAGTCCTGGGCATCTCCACTTAGCTTACAGCACAATGCTTTATTTTGGTGACTTTAGGCAAAACAGAAATAGTTCCCATCACAAATTTATACTATAGACAAAAATAACATGAGCACATTAAGCTGCTTCGCTTGTCACCCCTGATGAACTTCATATGGCAACCAGACCAAAAGCCCCCACTGAGCCCCCCAAGCTGAATGTGGAACGGAAATATCACAAAAAACCACTGCCAGCATCCCAGAACATGACTCACACTGCTTAAGTACCAAATCATTACATTTAGAAGATTCTTGTCTGGGTATTTTGTATGGATACATCAAGCACTCTGATGCCACATTTGCTGAAGAAAGTAGGTGGAGTGCCAGGGCTCCTAACTTTCCATCGCCTCCTGCTGCGCTGGTTAACTTCAGGCAGGCCACTACCTATCTCTGTACTACCAAATGCAAAACTAATTACAGTCATCCCCTTTGTGCAACACTTCAACATCTGTGGATGAAAAGAATTATCCTAAAAGCTATTTATGCTATTAGAACAAAGAACTACAAGACTGTATGTGGAAAGCCAGTGCCAGTCTTCTGTCAGTCTACCCTTCCTCGCAGGTCTGAACTCCAAGTTCAGAAATTACTACAAAGTGACGTTTAGAACTGATGGACCTTCCTCAGCAGAGTATAATGGGGACCTGGTAAGGGAAAACCACTCAAACAATGCAACAAATGCTGTTAACTGTCCTAAGGGCTGGATTTTCAAAGATGTCTGAAGACAGGGATGAGGTCCATACATGGTGGGAATTTCAGAACTGACATTTTTTTTAAAGTCTCACTAAAATCAATGGCACCTAAATAGTGTAGCCTTTGCAGACAGTCCTTGCAGCTTTTATAATTTTAATTATTGAAAATCTGACCCCAAGTAAACAAACTAAAAGACATTCCTTAATTTTACTTGCATGACTATTGCAGAAAACTTTTGAAAACGGAAGCGTTACTTTTAAATTGCAATTTAGCAATCCATAAATGCTAATGAAATCTTGTGCCGTCTTGTACTGTGATAATTTTTTCCTATTAAAAGCTTGTTCTTTTTTTAACCTAACAAGCACATCACTAGTCTAAGCACATTCATTGTTCCAAGTTTAAATTTATAGTTAAAATAAAAAGAGAAGTTGCTTACCAGTAACCAGAATTCTTTGAGACATGAATTCTTTATGTATATTCAAACTAATGAGCTACATATATGTCCTCTCACTTAAGACTAGCCTTATAATTTAGAATTAATAAGTATATAAGGTATAGACTGACTGTGCCACTTTCAGTTTCCTCCCAAGAACAGAAATAAAACTCAGGGAACTTCAAAAAATTTTGAGGGAGAGCAAAGTAATCAAAAATATTAACTACAATGTTAATCATAAATGTTTACTACACATATTTAAAAAAAAATTTTAAAAAATTGCCTACTGGTAAATCACCTCTTTTTCTCTTTTTGTGTGACAGAAACAACTACACCTGGCCACTAAGTACCTGAGCTCCTAGCACATTTTTTTACAAAGTACTCTAGCACATCTTTACCAATATATAGGTCTAAATAATGTTACAGTACATGGTGAAGGCAAGGATGGAACTCCAAACAGCATCACCTCCAGCATCTCAACTATTTCTATACACAACTACATGTTGCGTGCACTGGAGAAGTACTCTGTAGTAACAGCAGGAGAATCACCTTTGCAGTCTGAGAGCAACTTTTGACACAGTCTCCAACTGACTTCAACAGTCTGTGTGGAAATGGCTGAACTGTTAAACCCTTCAGAAAACACACACGAATAGCCTGAAGCATTGGAATGTGTGAATATAGAAATAGACAACCCTCAGCACAAAAGTATAAAAACTAAATTCTGCTTTAGAGGCAGAACACCAGACATAAATTTTGGAGATTAAATAAAACCTGCTGATTAAAAAGTATAATTCTACCATGATTGGAGGCAGAAAATAAAGGTCATTCATAAGAACATATGCATCTCCTGCAAAAGCCTCTGAGAAAATGGCCTTGATGAAAGCAGAAGTAGTAAGCACTGAGCCCAAGACCTTAATGAGGCTAAGTGAGAGTTCAAACTCTTTTAGCCTTAAGCAGATATTCCCTAACAGCTTTAATAAATTATACAGAAGGAAAAAAAATGGTAAGAAGCCACATGGATCTCATTCCCAGAATGTAGAGCATGTGGGTGCTAGATGGCTTTGCTCGTTGAAGTATTCCTGTCTCTTTCCAAGAAAAAAGACCACAGAGGACAAAAAAAAAAGCCAGCTAGATAGACACCGCTATATGGGTAAGATCCCTGTCTGCCCCACTGAGCTGAAAGATGGGGTTTCAACCCTTGCACCTACACACAACAGGCTTGCTGCTATCAGAAGAGCTTCACTATCACCTGGAACTTTCAGTGGGATTGATCCAGGAGAAACAGGTAAAATTATTTAAGCTGGGTTACAAAGGAGGTCAGTGATCAGTGTAGTTCTGGTACGTAAGCACTTAAAGGCTCAGTACTACTGTGTATCTGTGATCTAAAGTGAAAAATATTTTTGCTGAAATAGTTTCCAAAGCCAGTGCCAAGACAGATATCCTAAAAAACATTAAACAGACCAAAATAAAAACAGGAAGAACTGCAACTTTCAAAAGCACATGCATTGTCCTAAGTTTCTCTTTTGCATAAGTACATAGTACATTATGTACTGCTTTTGTTAGCAAATGAAGTAATGTAAAAACAACTACTAACAATAAGAAACATCAGTATTTATATGCAAATTCCAAGATATTTTTGAAACCATTTTTTCCATTTCTAGAAAAATAAAACAAAAAACCCACAAATCCTCTTTTTTTTTGTGAACAATCTATTTGAGATCCGAATGATTTAACTCAAAAGTACTATTAATAAACATTTTTCTTGAAAGTATTTTCAAAATGAAAACCCTGTAAAACTTTTTTTCCATGTACTTCTAATATCTGTATTAAATGGGGTGTGGGTGAAGGGTCTCTAAGCAGACTTCCATATTTTTGGAATACTGCAACAGTCCTTGTAAATATCAGACTGCTAGGCTTATGCAATATGGTTTAATATTGGATTGGATTATTGTGGACTCCTCCAGAAAGGCATTCCAGGTTAATATTGATTATTAACAACAATCAGTTTTAAGAGTAAGTTTGCTGCTTTAAAAAGTTCATATTTCTACAGAACAACTTTCCACAACAGGATGTGGCTTGGGGTTTTTTTGCCTACCTGTTACTCTACAGTAGCACAAAGCGAGTTCTTTCTACTGTAATTTAAGCAGGATCCTGAGAGACTGAGTAGTAAATGATAAAATGTGTCTTTGTATGTAGAAGAGGAGCATTTCTGCACCAGGAGACGATTGCCATGTGCAGATCTCTTACTGCCTGGGTCTTATTGACACATATACATACCACCACATAATCTGACCCCCTCCCTTGTTGATGCTCACATAAAATCCATGCCAAATAACCTTGTTAAAAAAAAAAAGTTTTATTTGCGATACAAACAGGGATTATTTCTCCTACCAGTTCCTGCTGCACTATATATCATGCTTAACAGTGCACACTAATCAGCAACTTAACCCACGGTGTGCCACCTTTTCCAGGAGTGTCTTCTACAATACAGTCTTGAACTATACCTCATCCCATGTTTCTTCCCTCATCCCTCCTATATCTATCTTCTTTTTTCACCTCTCTCCTTTGTCTCCACCATGCCTTTGCTCTCTTCTTTTACACTTCTATTTCATGGATTGCACTCTCCCTACTATTTCAGAAACTCTGAAAATGTAACTTTCCTATTAATGCTATTAATGATAGCCTGCTTGGCTTTTATTCTGCACTGTATCATGTCACACTATATTTATTCATGCACAAATACTAAACGTAATTTTGAGCAGAGATTTTTGTAATTTTTTTATCCTATGAAGTTATTTAGTAAACTGGCAAGTACACACACATTACTATGTAAATAAACAACAGTAAAATAATATAGAGGAAACTACACAGAAATGTAGGTAGTCAGAATGTTATTACCCAAATTGGGACTTGGCCAAGACAAGAGGACAAGCATCCTTACTCTTATGGTAAGTGCCAACACATCATACAAATGGCTTGGATGAGTCAAAACCGTAGCTACATAAATATATACTTTAAATGAAACTTCCAAACATAGCACACCATCATTTACTACTTTCAGTTATCTAGCACACCTATCAAGGGTGCTAGAGCCCCATTAGCAAACACCTTCACCGGGCTACCTCCCATTGCAGCTTGCTGTAGCCAAAGACCCAGAAAGTGAAAGTCATTATTTAAATTCAAGTCAAAGCCATTGTAAAGCAGCACATTTTGCCCAAGATGTGGGGTTCCTGCAGCAGCAGCTCGCCAGCAGCTCTCCACCAAGCTCGGCAGTTCAGTTAATCTCATTAATTCAGTGGAACCTAGAGGAAATGCTCAAAAATAGGGCTGTAATTTCAAACTCTCAAGAGTTTTTTTGCTTAAGTTTGTAATGTAGACATGAAAAGCCTTGATACCCATTGTAATACTGGACTTGATTTATTTGTTTGATAATCATCTGGCCACCACACCCACCTGAACAGACTGAACTGAAGGGACACTTTTTAACTCTCCCACACAGGAAAGCTGCAACCTGCTTCACCCATAGCTAAACATCCCTTCCCTTTGTGACTCCTGAACTGTAATTCAGTCACCCACAACCTTTTTCCAGAGGCATCTTCAGTTCCTGAACAAAACTGCCAGTAGGTTGTATTAACAGACTTTTTGCTTTTATTATCACTCAGTTCTAATTTTCCTTTGCCATGCAGATTGGTTTTAGCACTGTTTTTTTTTTAACCTCACTGAGTTGCCTTCCGTGACTCAAGTCCCTATTTACCGGTAAAGAAACACAGTGTGGACACAGCACATTCATCTGAGTTTGCAGCCTATTCAATGTTTAACCTGTGTGCTGCACTGAGGTCTTACTCAGCAATGGCATTCATAAAACCTTTAGTCAAATTCCTCCCCTTCAGCTGGATTCCTCATGTATATACATCACGGTGTGTTACTTAAAGAAAGGCATCGCATCCCAGAGTGCCAAGCTGTAAGTGTAACAAGTGTACCAAAATTGTCATAGACTAATATAATAAAGCATAGGATCTATTAAAATATTCTTGAGAGTGAAGCCACTGAATAATTGCTAATAAAAACACTGCAAGCAAAATGAGCAACTGATCCATTCCTCTGTTTAGTCTCTCTGCTGAAGGTGTAGTAACAATTGAGAGATACTTAACATGATCATAAGCTCTGATTTGATGAAGCTTTCGGGGTCCCATCAGGAAGGCACAAGGAAATGAGCCAAGGGATCCAGATGTATACAGACAGAACTGGCATCTCTGGCCTGTTAGCTTCTGTTTATGAAGAGGGAAATACAGTTCCAATGTTCATATGAAGCATGAGTTTCTTGTTTCACCTGCATCGAAACAGACTAAACCAGTATCTCAGAGGAGCATGAACTTTCC
>NW_008613254.1:8100-10105 GCF_000691845.1 Merops nubicus | reverse complement strand
AGGGAAATACCTGAAAAGCATAGAGGTGACCATTTAAAAGCCACTGCTGCCAAGCACATCACTGCCAAAGAACTTCCCGTTATCTTTTATACAAGGTACTTGCCTGTCACACACCAAGAAAAGGTTTACTTCCTTGCGAGCAGCTCCCTCTCAGAAAATACAGGACACTTCAGAGCATCATGACAATCTTTACCTCTGCTTTTCGCTGCTGCACATTAGCTGTTGCTACTTATTTTCCTTTTTAAATATCTAGATCACTGGGCTTCTACTATTGCCCAATAGTAGAATTTACAGCCTAAGAAACTAGTTTCCTGCTGCTACTGAATACCTTATAGACATTTCCCACTTTTTTACATTATTATATTTAAAATTAAAGAATAAGACATTTTTTGAGTATTTTTTAATTTCAGAAAGTTATTTGGGGTTATACTTTTAAAATGTGGCTTTCATTTTCATGCTCACAAGCTATGTCCATGATGAAAATGTTTAATAGCAAGCTGCTGCCTAATTAGATGACTTAATGTTGCAAAACTCCGTATTTAAAAGCCAAAGAACTGCCACAGATAAAAATCAGATTTTCTTTCCCCTTTGTTTGCTATGTTGTGCATTTTTTTTCTATTTGTTATGCACAGAAAAAAAAAAAAGAGCTGAATGATAACACAAAGAATTCACACTGTTTTGCGCTATACTGTTTAGTTTATATTTTATAGCTTGTTTGCTTTTTTTTCTTTTTTCCAGAAGTGACATTCAGAAGCCAATAACCTAAGCTTACTCTTTAAGAGTGTCTGATAGGTAGATGACCTAGCTGCAGCATGATTAAATAACCTAACTGCTAGATCAATGAATGCAGCATGAATTAAAATGGCTGCAAGCTTCTCCAACCATTAGAGATTAAAATAATGGTTTATCTTTTTTATTTCATATTTGAGAGAAAATGTAACCATTTATTTAAAAAAAAAAAAAATCCATGTTTTCCTGACAGCAATAATACAGTGTTATTCTAATATATGGTGACTAAACTTTATATTCCCATTGTCAAAGATCTGACTACATTTTGCCACTCTCATACTGAACCACCTCATTCAAGAAACAACAGTCTCTGCTCAAGAAACATAATGGTGCTAGGAGCTGGTCCAAAGTGAACTGTTATCTCATGCATGAAGATAATGAATGTTAATTTAAAATAATGTTCTTTCAACTCTAGGGTTGGTTTTGTTTTTCTTCCATTTAATCAATCAGGCCTGAAAATGTGTACATGCGCTCTCGCGCTCAAATGCTCACTCACTCTGTCACTCATCCAGAAACGCTTCACTATATATTCTCATTCCCAGGTATTCAGGAGAAAATTCTCTGCAGGTGTAAACTAATATTGCTCCCCTGAAGTCAAAAGTGCTGCACCAAAGGAGGTAGCAAAGACACTGGTCCTCTCTCACCTACACCTTTGACTTTCACTCAATGCGCATTTCACGGCACTTTCCCTTTCTTCCTTTCCTACGCGCATTTCCCAGCTCTTATTCGCACTCAACAGACAACTGCTATGCCTCTCATCACTTCCAAGGTCTCTTATCCCCATCAAATACCGTGCAGACAGGCAGCTACACATGGCTCTTTTCTGCAGCCCAGGGAGGAGCTCTCAGTAAATGCTACAAGAGCACTGCAGTGGGAGGCTGCAAGGCACTGGGAGAGGACTGAACAGGCTTGACCTAAAAAGGAGCAGGTTTTAGCATCGTTAGCTTATAATGTTCCATTATTACAGTAAAGGGAATTTAAAACATTCCAAAATGGAGTGAAATAAACAAAAATTCTATATGATTCTATATGATCTGTATGATTCTTGTTTGGAAACCAGTAGAGGAAGAAAGTACTCTATAGCTTTCTACATCAGAAAATTGCCCAGTTTTGGCACCTTTTTAGGAGATATTTGAGATTGGCAATGGCTGGAGACAAGACTCTAGATTACACAACGTGCTAGTTTGATCAAGAAAGGCAGTTCTCATGTAAGAAG
>NW_008613254.1:0-8069 GCF_000691845.1 Merops nubicus | reverse complement strand
GAATGTGGATGTCGTTCCTTCCCACTGGGCCAGGAAGCACTGTAAGTGCTTATCCCCAAGCTGGCAGAGCAAAGCGCTCTGCTCCAGGCTCCTTACTGCTCCTGCTCCCAAAGCACCCGCAGCAGCAACAGGCTCTCGCTGGTGCTTGTCAATAGTTCCTGCACCCCTATAAGGGACAAAAGTAATTCCATTTTATTGAACGCAGCATGTCTTCAGAAAGCAGTGCCGTAAGTTAGGCTTACACTTGGATGACTTTTAAATGGGTTGGTTTTGTAACAGTTTTTACAACTGTTGAAAAAAAGAATGGCAGTATGGATTAGAAAACTTAGTAAAATGGACACTTGGAGATACTTGACTGATAAACCATATTTCCTGAAAGGTACAAGTTGAATAACAAGATGAGATCTCACGTGTGGAATCAGAGAGAAGTTAGGGGTATGTTTCCAATTAGGAGGTTTTATAAAGAAGCCTTCTGGGAACCAGCAGAGTAGAAAGTATACAGGAAAAGGAAGAATCTCTTTCTTACAACAAATATTTCCTGTTAGTATATTTACTTCAGGTCAGTGTAAGAAGACAAAGTTACAAAACTTAACAATGCAATTCCAGATTGAGAGAGTTCACGTTTCTTGCATTCCAACACTGTTTCAAATGTTTCCGGGTATGCATCAAGCACTCTCCTTCAAAGTCAGTGAAATAAAACAATCTTTTTCTAACAAGCAAACAAACAAGATTCTAGTATGGCAGCTTTTAACCTATTTGATGTTACACTCTATTCAAACTAGTAAGTGGTGAGACATGGTGGGTTACCAATGCACAAAGTGTATATCCCTTATCACTCTTCCTCACATTTCAAAAAAAAAAGATAAGTTTCCAGAAAGCTACTTTGGGGAAAAAAAAAAAAAACAAAACAAACAACCAAACAACTCCTTTTTATTGAGAAAATATTAGTGTCGATGCCAAATTATTGAGTGACTTATTAGCTTTAAATGTCAGCTTGCACGTAATGACTGACACTGAAACACCCAGTTCCTTGAGAAAAGCTTCATGCAATTGGTTCTTAGGAACATCCTAAAATCTCAACTATATTTATACTAAGCTAAAAATGGTGCCAGTGTGGCTCCTGCAAAAACAAATAGAAATCTTTGCTTTTAATTAATAGTGAAAAAAAAAAAAGTTTTCTGAGATTTCTGAGCAGCATAACAAAGTGAATAGAAGCACAAGAGGAGAAGAACATTAATCTTTTTTTAATGCTCTGATGCATGGAGCAAAAAGGATTGCCTAGATTATGCAGGTAACTGCTAGATCTAGATGGCTTGATTTTCCAGGTAACTGCTAATGCACAAGACGAGTAAAGGTAGTTCTCAGAGGCTTTTAATTTATGTTCTGTGATTACAAAAAATTAGAATAAACCAATGTGATTATTAAACTTGCTTTCACGTACATGACTCCCAAAATTTTGTAACTATGTTAAAATCTTCAGGCTCCTGACATAGGTTTATTTTTATGCTAAGAAGGCTAGGAAAGAAATTTCTTCTCATAATGGTATCAGCTTTTCCAGTAAGAACCTTTGTATTTCTTTTACCACTTTCCTTTATCTATAATTAAGGCTTTCTGTAACAAACAGGATTTAGGACATACCGCAAATGTTGATATTTACTAATAGAAAAATGTTATCCATGTTTCTTCTTTTTACAGATAGTATAAATTCCTTCTACAGACTAATGTACATGTAGTGAAAGTGCCTCAACTGCAATGGGAACAACCATCAATGTAAAATTTAGCATGTGCAAAAACAGTCATAAATGTGTAATAGTCACACTGTTGGCTATTCAAAAGGCATGAAAAATGCCTATGTAACAGGATATACTCCAGGGACCAAAAATAAAACATTACATAAAATCATAGAGGCAAAACAAATTCTGTGTTCTTCCTTTTGTGTAAAACTACACAAAGTTTTAATTTCTAAAAAATATTTCATTAAAATAAACGTGATTGATCAGTATGCTCCAAGGCCTAACATCTTTTTATGCCTGTGAGAAGCAAGTGCTTATATGATCAAGGTCTCCCATCATTATATTAGTATTAATCTATGGGTAACAATGCATTTTCTGCAGCAAACATCATCACTTTTCATCAGTGAACAATCAGTGGCCTGTGATTACATTTTATGAAACAGCAATTCTTTTGTTTTCATTATGTACGATTTTGAACCTGAGTCTTAAGTAATTGGTTGGGGAAAGGAAATTACACATAAACACTGGGTTTAAGCTTCTCTCTGTAGTTGATATAACTCAGAAGATAGTGATCACAAATTTAACAACTGACCAAAAGGAAAACTGGAGAAACAAAACCCCCACCATTTTGAGGTAAAATCTCCACTTTACTTGGTGCGTATGAACACACAGTGTTGTGCAAGGCAGACTATCTTCTCTTTGGAAGTTCTGTGTTAGTGTTGAAGACACTAAGAAAATAGCAATAAGGCACAAAGAGCCTATGCAGGCTGGGCTGTTAGCTGTTTTCTGACTTGAGAAGCATCTGTAATTGCAAACAGGTACTCAAGTGCGAGATCCTCTCTTACTGAATGCATAAACGTTCTGTGAGACTTAACAGAAAATGATGATAGCATGCTAAGAAAGATAAAGCTCTCTTGTCTCCCTGATCTTGTCAAAGATTTGTTGAGCAATAAATGCATCTTACATCCTTTTAATTTATTTTTCACTGTATATTATTTCTAGCTGCTCTGGGATTCAGCTTATCGTTTTCTCTCGACTCCATTTTGTTTCACTTCATCACTTTTCCAAAAGGTTCTAATAAAACCTAACATTGAAAGATAAGAATCACTCTGCTAAAATTAGTGAACTAAGTACCATGTCCCATGAGTCACTGCATGCGACTCCCATCCACCTATCTTTAAGAGACCAGCTAATAATGCCATGCTGTAAGTGCATGAGATCAAAGTACAAATACCCACTTGCCAAAATGCTGCTTTTGAATACTACACCTACTAACAGACTCCTACAGTCAGTAACCAAAACATTAGTTAAGTTAGCTGCATTAAAATAATTGAATACAAGCCAAGTCAGTTTCATTTTTATTTTTAACATACGCGCAAAGGAAAATTAAGCATAGGAAAAATGAGATAAACAGTAATAAGTTTAACTCTTCTTTTTTTACATTAACAGATCTCAATAGCATCCCATTACAGACAAAAATGAATTAACATAGCGAGACCAGTTCTTTGCATACAAAAAATGCTACTTACACAGAAAGGGTGGTATTTCTGTAAGTATGCTTGACGTCATTTTTAACCAATAAGTGGATTTTTGCACTTCAGATTTCACTGCCTCTGGTGCTAAAATTATTTGTTAGGAATTCACTTTATATCAAACTACAACCAAGAGTTGCATGAAGTCAGTCATTAAATCAAAATGGTTTATTATGCGATTATTTAGTCTTGGAATTTAACATTGCATATAATGTAAAGGTCTATACAAAGATATTCTGACTGTTGGTTCACTAGTAAAAATCTTTTACTTGTATTTTAAAATATTTTTGTTATTTTGAAATTACAAATACTATAGTCCTGCCATTTTAAGCAATAACATACTTTACACTCAAATTACATGTCCCTATACTTTCATAGCAGAAACTTCTTCACTTTAGTGAAAATTAAAGATTGGAAGAAAATCAAAACCAGCCTTTTTGTACACAACTCTCAATAGCTACACACTGGATTTATCTACGTGGTACAGCTGCAGGATCAGGCTCTGATGGGATATTACCAAAGCTGGCTGACCTAAAATTAGACTCCATGAGCTTTAACTTGGGTTCATGGACATGTCACAGTGTATCACCACCATGCCTGCTGTCATCTGCCCACAAGACTAAAAGACCATTTGTCTCAGGGAAACAAAAACAAAAGAGAGACAGAAAAATATGAATGAAATCTTACTGAAACTTAAGGGAAAAAATCAGCCTCTAGCACAGTTTATGACTCAAGTTAGTTTTCCCTTTAATAACTTGTGTATTTAAAGAAATTGATTGCAGCCATCTTACATCAAAAAGCCAACTGTGTGTGTTAGTATGACTTCAGAGGCTCAGTGAAACAGTGTAGTTGGAGCAAGTAGCTTATTTACTCCTTATGAAACAACAAATAATGCTAAAAATCCATTATGCAGTTATTTTTTTAGTTTCATGCCTACAAAAAAAAATTCTTCATATAGTTCAATATTCACAGCTTAGTTAAATATAAATAAATAATAAGAGTTTAGGCTTGCTCAAATAACTTGATGGTAGACATTGGTTTAAAGAGATGAGAAAACTGCGTTTAAAGACAAGAACTGAAAATATGGGAAAAAAGTCATCTCAAGACAGCCCTGGTGTGGCAGGGAGCTGCACGTGGGGAGGCCTCTGAGACCAGAGAGCTCCGTGTGCCACGGGAGTTCACCCATCCAGGCCGGAGGCCACAGCGTTCATTATACTGTGCACAGCCACTCTGGTGTCCATCAATCCACTTCATTACCTCCACTACAGTCAGGAATGAAGGTGGGTTTTTTATGAGAAATGTTATTTTCCACCATCTAAAAACAAATTTTAGCTTTATTTAATAGAAAAGTTTTCCACGCTTGTTTTGCATTTTGTCTAGATGACAAGATACACTTTCACCACTACTGAATTTACATCATTATAATGCACTGAAAAATATCTGAAAACTTTTTTTAGGCATTTCAGAGAGAACTTATTAAGAAATTCCTGCAAAATGGTATCATTACCTCATCTTACAAGCTACCTATTTTGCAGGCTCTGTTCTCTCGACTGGCAGATTAAACCTTAGAACAATAACCCAATTATGAGCTAAATTTACATTCAGCTGATCAAAAATCATCCAGAACCTGACAAGAACAATCCTTGTTCACAACAGTTAGCACAAGCAACACTGACAGACTAAAATGCATGAGCTATATAGAAAATGACATACATTGCACTACCCAGCTACCAAGGGCACCACGCTCCAAGTACCACACGTGTACTATGGGGTGTTCATCACATTCTGATACTAAAAAAAAAAATACAAACCAACAAAAAAAAAACCAATACACCCAAAAACCTGCAGATAAAGATCAGCTCTTCAACAATCAGTGCAAGAAGGATGGCTGAAGAAAGGCCTTTTACATGAAAGCAAAACCCTAATTGGTAAAGTCAGTGGTCAGGATTTGAAAGAAATGTATATATTTACTGAACAGAAATGGGAAAAAGAATTGCTCCAACAACTCTGACCTAACTCTTGAAAAAAAAATCCCTGATGTTATCTCATTCAGGAATGTAACTTCATGTATGCATCTGGCCAGTAATTCTGAACAACTCAGCATTTTATGAATCAAGTTCATCACTGGTGTGAGCCACAAATACTTTGCACAGATTATTTTTTTTTTTTATAGTTTGACTTAGCAGTTGTAAGAACCTACATTATGGGTAGAAGACTTGCTTTACTGACACTTACACCACTCTGGAGCTAGCTAAAAGCTATTTAGTAAGAAAATCAGAAGCTTACTGAAGACATCTTCATTATCACCCTGTCCCTCTTTCAGAACTTTCATCCTGGGTGGATTCACTGCCTGAAGTCCTTACACACTTCCAGAGCCAAATGATCTGAAAGTCTGTGGAAGGCAGCAACTATGAAAACTAGTTATAGATATGTCCAAAATTTGTCAAATTTAGTTCACTGAACAACTCAAAACATAAACAAGTCTCCCAATTCCAAAATTTCTACTGCATAAATTGTGTGAAATGAGACCATTTTCTAAAAAACTAAACAATGTAGACATTTATGGAGAGGTTTAGACATCTAAAATTAAGAAAACATCTCCAAATGCTGTCTTTCACCTATCCCTTTTTGAAGTATTTAATCTTAATCCAGAGACAGCACAGTTCAGCGGTCTCCAAGCTGTGGTTCACTGGTAGAAATACACAAAAGTCTAGATGTAGCCTACGCCGGTTCAAGATGAGTTTGAGGCCAGATCCATTGTCCATCCACACTGTTTTCTGCTCCAGGAGCACTCCCTCACCAGCAGCACCCAGCAGGCTCTATTTGCCTGCAAGGTGGAAATGCCAAGGTGGAAATTAGAACATTTCACAGCCTTTCACCACCTCATTTGCTCTTGTGATGATTTTAGGCTGAAAAGATGATCCAGGCAGAAGCCTCAAGCCTTCCCTGAACAGTACCAGTTGAACACTAGTTGCATACAGACCACCTAGTACCCACAAGTAGTATGGGCACACAACATCAGTTACAGCAAACAACCTAGCAGCCACATGTTGCATGCACAGCTATTACAGCCCTTCTGTTCTTACTTCAGTTTTTCCCGAAAAGTTAAGAAATATTCCTTTAGCTCAAAACACATAAGGACTAAGGCAAACTACTAAGAATTTTAGTTCATAGTGAATAAACTCAATTTTTCTTTACATTTGTATTTAAACCTAAGGGCTCTAAGTGTTTGCTTAGGTTACAAAAAAAAAAACAAAAACAAACAACAAAACAACCCAAAACAAACAACCAAAACTGAACCAAAACAACAACAACAAAAAATAACCAACCAAACCAACCCACCCACCCAACAACCTACAAAATACTAATTTAGCTGGTATGGAGGGCACACCCCTGTTAAATTAGTGCTATAAGGCTCCAAACTGCAGAAGAAGAGCATCTTCTACCACACCACCAAAGTCTTAAGACTCTCACACCAACACTCAACAATGTACAACTCCCCTTACACAGCTGACTTCATCACCAGCTGATTTCCATCACACTGTCCAGCTTGTGAAAGCGAGTGGAAGAGTAATTTTTCTCACTCAGTCTTTTGGTGCTGAACCTGATACCAAATATTAGTTGCAGCTGCCTCTTCCTGATGGCAGAGACCATCATCCATAGCACAATCAACAGTCATCAACCCAGTAACTTTTTGCCCATTCATTAAAACCAAACTCACAATAAGAAAACTTATAAAGTGTTCTCTGTTGTACTACCTAACCCAAGAACCATTCCCTTCCCCACACAAATAGCTGGTCAAAGTAGGGAGGGCTTGTTTAGGCATGGAAAAGCTTGCATTAAACACATAAATCCATGCTGGGAATTATTTTGTGGGTACTTTCAATTTTATATAAAACATCAGTCCGCAACTAGTCTACTTCCCTAAAGACTTTCTGTAGCATACACAGAACGGTTGATTACAAAATTTAAAAAAAAACCAACAAACTGTGGAGATGCCAGTTCCTTCACTCTGAAGGATGAGGGACTAGAAGACCCTAAGGGACTGCAACCTGAACCACAAACTGGCATTTAAACTCCCACTCCTTCCCCCTCCTGACACCTGTCTCAGTGCTCACCCCTAAAGAATTAAACAATTACCTACAAAGAATAGCAGAAGAGGAGAAAAAAAAAAATCAGCATATCTTAGGGCAAGGAAACACTTTCTACTTTTGGTCCTTTCCAACTGCAATAAGATCTTCTCAAAAACTACAATAGCAGATGATTCCAGGCTATTAAAATGCCAAATGAGACAATTAGAAAACCAACCAAAACCAAATTAGTTTTTCAACCCTTTTCCTTTTCTTAAACTATCCCATCTCTACCCTTTGTAAAGTTCGGTTTGCTATATTAGCGGAAGACAAGAAACAAATTCCCAAACAAAGTCTGCTGCTTTCAGGATAAGCCCCAAAAGACACAAAGTTTCCCAAGTCTTTCACATCATTATTTTACAGGGAGATTGTTCTCTGAAACACGTGAAAGGTCAAAAAAAAGCACTCTGAAGCTCCCCATCATCCTTACCATAAGAGGCCCCACACCTACGCCTGCATCCTTTCACCGTAAAAGAAGGGAGAGGAGAGAGAGAGGCCTCTGGACACTCCCTGAGACAAGGGATAAAGGGAAACACCTCACAGAGCGAACTGAGGGGAGATACTTAGAGACAACGGTTTCGGGGACACATGAACACAGAAAACACTCGCCAAACACCCAAAACCAGCTCCTCAGTAGTTTGTATTCTCCCGAAATCCTACCGCCGAGTCTGGCG
>NW_008613253.1:0-27533 GCF_000691845.1 Merops nubicus | reverse complement strand
TTGTCTGCCTAAATATATTATTTATGACCCATTAGATCAATTTTTCTTAACTCACCAACCTCAGCAAGAAATTTTTAACGGAAACAAATCAAATACATTAAAATTTGAAATATTCAATTTCAATTACTTATGGAAATATTTAGTTTCAATTCAATTGAAAGAAACTTAGACCTTTTTGAAACAACCACATTGCTCCTCTGTTAGCACTCGAGGATTAAATAAGACTGTGAGCAGTTAATTAACAATTGGTTACTAAAACACATGGACTGAGGGTTTTGTCTTCCCATTACTGAGGCTACAGGGACGATGCTTCTCCAACCACACTGATACTCCAAGTTCTCACTTGGAGGCAGATGCTGGATTTTCAGCCACCACATGGATTTCTCACCCGCACCTTCAGCAGCTCTGGATGAAGGAGAAAAGCAGATGGATGGCACAGCAGGCCACGCAGACATCAGAAGCAATTCTCTTTTTGAAGACAATTAGTTCGTTGTTCTTGGTTTTTTTCTTTTGAGTTTTCTCTCTCTTTTTTTTCCCCTCCTTTCTGTTTTTTTAAGTGGTGCTTCCACTCCAGTTTTTTTGTGGGGTGACTTAGGGCTGGGACAGCATCTGGGATTTGCCTGCTAGGACAATTAGCCTGTGGGGAGGGACAGTTGTGTTCACTTTCCTTGCTTGACCAAAATAACAGAAGTTTGCTTATAGATGCAAGCCTCAAGGAACATCTGCAGACTAAAGGATATTTAGGATCAGAGGACAGAATCAGGATGGTTTGGGTTGAGAAGGGACCTTTTGAGGTCAGCAAGTCCAACCTTTAAGCCAGCACTGCCAGGTCCCCACTGCCCCGTGTCCCTCACACCACATCTCCACGTCTTGGAAACCCCTCCAGGGGTGGGGACTCCACCACTGCCCTGGGCAGCCTGGCACAGCCCTGGGCAACCCTTTTAGGGAAGATGTTTTTCCTAATCTTCAACCTAAACCTCCCCTGGCACAACTTGAGGCCGTTTCCTCTTGTCCTGACACTTGTTCCTTGGGAGCAGAGCCCGACCCCCCCCTGGCTCCAGGCTCCTGTCAGGAGCTGTGCAGAGCCAGAAGGTCTCCCCTGAGCCTCCTTTGCTCCAGGCTCAGCACCCCCAGCTCCCTCAGCTGCTCCTCACCACACCTCTGCTCTCCAGTGCTGAGTCCAGGGGCTGATCCCTGCCCTAGTCCTGCTGGCCACACTAGTGCTGACACAAGCCAGGATGCTGGTGGCCTTCTTGGCCACCTGAGGACACACTGGCTCATCTCCAGTTGGCTGTCAACCAACAGGTTCCATCCTGCCAGGCAGCTTCCAGCCACTCCTCCCCAAGCCTGGAGGGTTGCAGAGGGTTGTTGTGACCCAGGTGCAGGACTCAACACTTGGCCTTGTTGAACCTCACCCCACTGGCCTCAGTCCATGGATTCAGCCTGGCCAGACCCCTCTATAAAGCCTCCTACCCTCCAGCAGATCAACACTTCCCCTCAACTTAGTGTCATCTGCAGACTTACCGAGGCTGCCCCTCAATCCCCTCATCCAGATCATTGATAAAGACACTAAAAAGAACTAGCCCAAGTGCTGAGCCCTGGAGCACAGCACTTGGAACCTGCTGCCAACTGGATTTAACTCCACTCCCCACCACTCTCTGACCCAGCAAAGCACCCACCCATCCAAGCCACGAGCAGCCAGTTTCTCCAGGAGGATGCTCTGGCAAAGAATGTCAAAGGCTTCAACAAAGTCCAGGTCGAAAACACCCACGTGCACTTACACTCATTCATCTGCCAACCTGCTGTCTGCAGTCTGAAAGATGCTTCTGGTTTTATTCCTAAATTATCTCATTGATGAAAGAAATTTCCAGGAGAGAGGGAGCTGCCTAAGAGAGCCAGCAGTTCCTTGTTCTTCCCTGGGTCCTGTTTTCAATATAAAGTGCTTGGTTTAGGTTATTGTTTCTCCTTTTCCCTCTTCATTCATTCAAGCATTCCATCTTGCCATGCAACTGGAGCTATTCAACTCTTCAGATAAAAAGGATTTATGAAAATGCTTAAAGACCAAGCTGAGTTGCTCATCAACGCAGGCTCTGCATCCTGTTTTATATGATTTAGGGACTAGTAGCTCCTCTGAGAAATTATTCTCCATTCAGATCCTCAGGAAATGTGTCCTGATTGGATACAAATGAGAGAAATGAAATGCAGATGATTCCTTTTTGGCTACAGCTCCAAGGAGGCCCATGCAGCATGGATAACTTGGGTCAGCTACCTTCTGGTTTCTTCCAGCTCAAGCCTTGCTCCTACCTGCTTGCAAACATTGCCAAGGTTTCCTCACACCACCAAGTGAAGGAAACCAGGCACCTCTTTCTAATTCTCAAGGTTTAATTCCATCAAAATTATTTGACATTGACAGGAACCCAGTTGCAGGAGGTCAGCTCATCCTTAGAAAATGAAAAATGCAGACTCAGCCTGCCCACGTGTTGCCAAACTCCATGTACACAGAGCTTCCCATTTGCTGGCACCAGCTCTTCGGAAGTGCCTGCTGAAGTAAGAACTACCAGGCAGAGAGATTTAGCTGGAAATCAGTGGCAGTCTCGTGAACAGCCAACTTCTGCTTCTCTTTTCCTATTTTGACTTTGCTCATAGCATTGGAAAGTCAAAAGGAAACAACGGAAAGGGAAAAAAAAACAACACTCAGAAAAAAAACACAGACATTGACACAGCAAAAAGCAGGTTCCTCTTTGTTGCCCAAGATACTGAGACACCAAACCCAAAAGGCTCCTCTTGGTATTTCAAGACAAACATTTCATGGAACATTTTTACTCCATTCCGTTATGCTTGTTTGGCATATCATGAGACAGCACGTCCCCCCATCAGAGGAAAGACTGGGACAGAAAGGTCACATTTTTTTTCTTTCCCTTGTCACCCCATCCCAGTGGCCCCTCTGGTTTGGTAATCAGGAGGAAACAGCAGAAAAACTTTGTTATTGAATGAACCTTTTTGTTGGAAGAATGAGGACGCCCCACTCGCGCTCACCCTCGAATTAAAACAACAACCCACCAGATAATCTTCAAGAGGCCTCCTGAAATCAGCAAATCTAAACACAAGGAAATCTTTAAAACAAGAAATAAAAAACAATCCAGCACAACAATAAAACTGTCTCCAACCTAAAGCTTGAAACCCCCAAAAAACAGCTCAGACAAGGGACTGCAGTGGGGAGCTGGCTCTGGTGTGGAGATGAAAAGCATTTCACACAACCTGAAGATGGACAGAGGTGTAAAATTGATGTAAAGGTGATAGATCAACAGTCTGGTCCACGGCCAGAAGCTGGTTCCCACCCTGAGAAACCCAAAACCACAAAGGACTGAAGAAAGAAATCTAATGCTGGATCAAAGCTACCTGATGCCTCCCAAGCTCTTTAGCTCAACGCTCTTCACAGCCAGCAAAGGGGCTCAGGGCTGTATTTTCTTTGTGGCAATAACTCTTCTACCTGGATGTTGAAGAGTAATTATTCCCAGGCTATGAGAGATGTCCACGCTGCTCCCACAGCTGTAAAGACACAACCAGGCTTGTCTTCAGCCTCCATCACCCACCCAACTTGAGCCTTGTGCCTCATGGCACCCAAGCAGGGGGTGCAAATCTCATCCCGACCCCCAGGGTGGGTCCTTTGTCCATCACGTCCAAGAACAACCTCCCAGCTCCTCCAGAGGGAGTGGCAGGGATGGATGGACACCTCTCTTTGATGTGGGGAGCTCTCCCTCTACCTCCAGTTTGTCTCCCACTGCCTCCAAGGTCACTCTCTCAGGACAGGGACAACATCCCCCCCTTTGCATATGAATCTCATCTCCTCTCCTCCAAAAAACCACAACGTACACGTGTTTGCTGTTACTTCCAGATGTGTCCACGACTTGAAAGCAGCGATTTCAGAGGAAAAAAAAACCCTAAATTTAAAAAAGACCTTTAGAGTTAGCAGAGCTGAGTCCCCCTTCCCCTCCCTTTCCTTCAGCATCTCTCCAGGTCATCCACTCAAGTGACACTGAACGGTTCTAGGGGAGTCAACAAGGCACCACAGAAGCTTCCACACGTGGATGGAGCAGAGAGACAACACAAATCTTCTCCCCATCATACTTAAAGCCTCTCTGTCATCTCACAGTCTCAGAATTCACTCCTAGAGGTCTTTGGCCCAAGCCCTGCTAACAGATACCCAACAAGAAACCGTCTTGGTGTCTTTCCCCATGCTGGAATGAAAGGGCTGCCTGCAGAACAATGGCAGGGATGGCACTGACGAGGGCTTGATTGCCTCCCCAGATGCAACAGCACGTCCCACACCAATAGATCTTAATCCTACTGTTCTCCCTCACGCAGCCCTGGCAAAAGGCTCTTGTCCTGCAGACATCTCCAGCTCTTTCTTCAGTAGCTAGACTGGGGGTCCCTTCTGGTGGCCGGTCACGGGGATGGTGGTGGGCAGGCACACAATGACACTTCTACATGGTGCTGCAAGCTTTTCATTTCCCCTTGGAGAGGAGAGGAGGAGGAGGGAGAAAGGAGACAGCCCAACTCGCATCAACACCTGGAAGATCTGCCCCGTGGCCAGGCAGGAGAAGGGTTCGCCCCTGGTTTTGGGAGCCCTTCTCAGGGCAGCTCTCTTCCCCATCAGTTGGTGACAGCCCACCCCCTCCACGCCCTGGTGCTGTGGGAAGCGAATTTAGAAGCCAGCTTTGCCATCTGTGGCCTGCCCCATGCTGGGACAACCCTCAGCTGGGGAGATCTCTTGAGTTTCCAGAGCAGTGAGAAAGAAATTGGAGCACGGGAGAGAACAAGGACCTAAGAAATCCTTCTCAATCCTCAGCAGATTTCTCCGTGCATCCCCCAGACTCCACCTCTTCCACCCAAAGCACCTAAAAGTGTCCCCGTGGGGATGCCTGCTGCTGACATTGGAGCATATCCCAGCAGCACTCCTGCTGCTGCCCTCAGCTGAGTCATGACTCACCAACAAAGGGGACTGTGACCATTGTTATTTTATTATTTTCATTATTGCATTCATCATCTTAATTTCCCTCTCTCACTCCTGGCCAAAAGAGAAAGACAGACATACACACACACACAAAAGAAAAGGCCAAAAAACCCAAAAAACATTAAAAAGAGGGGGGGGAAAAACCCACCCTGCCAACATGGGCCACATCTGGAAACTGATTTCCCAACCCCAGAACAAAGAGCTCTGAAATTGTGGCTCTGAGTCTCCCGTTTGTGTTCTCCCATTATGTAAAAAGTCCTCTAATAAAAAAAATCTAATGGAGAAGTCCAAGAGTCAGCAAGAATTTGGAATTTATTAGCCAACGAGACCCATTCAGAAGTTCTTGTAGGACTGTAGATGGGACTTACAAAGCTATTGAGCTCCAAAAAGCTGCAGGAGCATGAGAGCTTTTGGTTCCAGAAAGCTCCTCCCTATAGATCAGGCTTGGCTTAAATCACTTCTGTAATCCCAGCTAAGCCACCGTGCTGTTCCTGTTACTTTCCATGCTCAGAAAAATCACTCTTACCAAAATTTAATGCCGTAGAGGGGTGGGGAAAAATTGAAGACACAGAGAATGCCAAGAGGAGGACAGGGAAGCAAGAAACAATTCTAGAAATCATCATTTTTCCTCACAGGCAAACTGTTCCTAAGGGAGTTGAGGACATCAGTCATTTTTAGCAGAAGGAAGTTTGTTAGAAGGGGTTAAAAAAATCTACTCCTGATGCTTTGAACAGCAAAGGATTTTGCAAGTCAACAGAAATGTTCGTGTGGGGGGGGAAAAAAAAAACAACATTTCAAAAACATTTCAGTGTTTAATTTGAAAAAAAACTGTAACCCCATCGCATTTGAATGGAAAGAAAATACATGTATTGTTGAGAAATGGCACAGTGCACCCCACTGGGACAGAAAGAAAAGCTCTCTTGGTTGAGAATTGTTGAGGAGAGGACAATGACTTGAGGGACTTCAAAAGAAGATGCTGCTCTGACCTGCTGGACCACATACAGATACGCCCAAGAGCCACGGGTGCTCCAGCTGCCGTGGCCACCTCGGGTCTCCTGAATGCCAACCCCACACACCGGCCCCCTGTGGAAAACCAGAGCTCACATACAGCATGGATTTGTCCTTTAGCTCCAAACCAAAGCCATCTAGGAAGAGCCACCACAACTGGAGGCATAGGAGGGAGGCCACATTGTTCAAACCTCCTGGTCCCAAACCCTTTCCTCCCTCCTCTCTTCTCTTACTCAGCTGTACTTTATGTTCAAGCGTTGAATCATTGGATTTCGCCTTTCATCTGGACCCTTGGGATGTGTTACAGAGATGGAAAGAGAAAGGCACTACTTAATAACACTTTCCAAGTACAAGGGAGAGGATATTCCTGGAAAAATCAGGTTAAGACTGTCCAAAAAACTTCTTCGAAGAAACGTGGCAAACTGTATGCAGCTAATTATTTATGGTGGAGATGGAAGTTCAGACTACCCTTGAAGGCTGCTGTCCAGAGGCCTTAATCATCATTCCAGTTAGTCACTGAAAACTAAACACATCCTAAGTAGGTGGGGGAGAAAGGCTACTCCAAATAAATAGCCTCATTATTCCACAAGAACTCTTCTAGCTCGTGTATATTTACCTACGTTCACATTTGAAGAGAATCGTGGATCCAGAATTTGAATTCTGAAACCCAACTTCTTTCTCCACGTTTGGAATTGCTCAAACAAGAACAGAACTGGTCAAAACAGTTCTTTATTTCTTTTTTTTTTTTTCAAACAAACCGTGGTTTTCTTCAAAGGAAAAATTGATTTATGAGCGTTTTCTTCTCCCCTCCCTCAAAGTTGTCTAATTTTTCAATTAAAAAAAAACCCAGAAAATAGTTTTTCAACTAGGTTTTTCTTCATTCTTCTCCTGCTGCCTGCCTTTTCACTGCAAAATGGGATAAAAGCTCTTGAAAAGGTGAGGGGAAAAATAAAGAATACTTAAACTACCCAACTCTTTTGATGTCTTTTAAAACTGGAAGGTGGAGATGGGTTCCAATCTTTCTCCTCCTTGTATTTTACTGTCAAAACAGAAGACTGAGCTTTATTTTTCTCAGCAGCAGTCAAAAGCACGTGCAGAAAACACTACTGGGAGACAATCTGTGTTGCTCCTGCCTCCCTCAACACACTCTACCCATGCAAGACATGTTCTTGCTACCCATGGATATGCCCAGCTCCCAAACACAGCCCAGATGTGGCCCAGTGGCTCAGCTCACTGGATACCACATGCTGGTTTTCTGTGAAGGATTTTAATGCTGGATCTCCAAGAAGCCATCAGGCTCAGTATCACACGACCACAACCTCCCATGACCAGACCTACCTCTGGTGGAGTTACCCTGCCCAGAGCAATGCAGCTTTTGTAGAGCACATGCTCAGCCTCAGGCCTCCACAGTCTGCAGCCTCCTCCTCTCTAAAGTCATCATTTCTCTCATTTAGGAGCAGAAGCATCTTCTCAGCCCCCTGGTTTCCAGCCCAAAGACCCAACTTAACCATCTGAAGGCAGAACTACAGAAAGATAGGGGTTGGAAGGGAGCTTTGGAGATCACCTTGTCCAACTCCCCTGTTCCAGCAGCTCACCCACAGCAGGGTGCCCAGGGTCACAGCCAGGAGGGTTTGGGATCTCTCCAGAGCAGGAGACTCCACAGCCTCTCTGGGCAGCTGCTCCAGGCTTGGCCACCCTCACACCAAAGAATTTTCTCCTCCTGCTCAGATGGAACCTCCTGGGTTCCATTTTGTGCCCATTGCCCCTTGTCCTGTCACTGGGCACCACTGACAAGAATCTGGCCCCAGCCTCTTGTCTCCCCCCCTTTAGATATTGATAAGCATTAAGAAGACCCCCCTCTGAGCCTTCTCTTCCTTCATCTCAGAGATACTCCAGGCCCCTCAGCACCTCTGCAGCTCTTTGGAGTCCTGTAACACAGATCTTGAGCCCCCTGAGCTCAAATCTTGAGATCTGTGAGCTTCTCACAGTCCAGGTCTCACAACCAGGTAAACCCCACCATTTTTATTAATAAAAACATTTTCTAACCTTTCTCCTTGCATGGGACAACTTGGAGATGACATCTAAACATAGTTAGAGGCTCACAAGCTGTGCAGCAGCCCTAAAGAAGCAGGTAGATATTTTAGCCTGGTGGTTTTGTTTTCATCCACCATCACCCTTTGTCAAGTCTTGACTGCCTGGCAAGAGCTTGGAAAGGGTTTGATGATTTCCTGAAAGGGAAGCAAGGACTCGAGCTCATGACATGGATGCCTTTCAGCAAGCCAAGGCCGTTGCACATCTCAGCAGACTTCTGTCCTGTGGAGACAGCATGCCCAAGGCCCATCTCCTCTCCAAGCCAGCCCTCTCCCTGGAGAACATGCGTGGGGTAGAGCAATCCTCCGTGGGTGCTAAAGCAAGACCCTGTCCTCCTCTGAGGAATCCATGAGAATTCTTTCCCTTTGGCACATTCGTGGAGACGAGGTCTTGCCCAAAGCACATACCAAGGGAATGAATCTCCCAGAAATATGAATTCTCTTTGCCTCATACCAAAACACTCATCGTAAGACTAGGGCAGCCCTCTGCAGCAAAACATTGGCAAAAGGAAACGCTAATAAAAAGAGACTAAAAAGCACCAAGAAAACTCTCCCAGAAGAAACAAACACGAGAAGAACATGCTGCCCATTCAGTCAAAAAAAATGCTAACAAACTAACGCTGCCCTTGTGATGAAACTGAAATATTTACAGGAAGAGAACACAGAAATTGGGGCTGGCAAACGCAAACTGTTTTCTGGGCAGAACAAAGGGGAGAGCAAACAGAGGAGGAAAAGTGGGGGAGCAAGGGCAGGGTGAAAGAAAGGGGACAGAAAAGCAGGGTGAGGAACACAGATGAAGAACCCGATGCCAAAAAGAATTAAAAAAAAATTGAAGTGAAAGGGAAGGGAGGAGGACAGAGAACATGGTTCACATGAGGGAGTCTCGTTGCTCCCTCTTCACCTGCTGGTAGCCAGATTCGTTGGCATCTCCTTCATGCAACAGAGACTAATTCACTTCCCCTCCCCAAAATCCAGGGATTACTCACTGAGCCTGCCAACAGCACGCACAGAACACCAGGCTGCCCAAGGGGGCCAAGCCAATGGAAAGAGCGTGGCAGGGATTAATTAATCTGTTCTATATTCATGTCGTTATAGGTAATGACATGACTTGGATCCACAACTTGAGCCTTCCTCAGCCAGCAATCCCTGTGATTCACACCCGACGGTTGCACAAGGAGCCTGTCCATGACTTCACCATGGAAAATCCTCTCCAGATACGTGCCCGTCGACTGACTCACTTTGACACCTTGGGTTGACATTTGCAACCTGGGCCAAGTCTGTCAAGGAAGACAAAGGCACTTCTTGTGAGGTTTCCAAGCCCTACGGTTAGGGGTTGGACAATGGAGCACACAGGAGCAGGCAGGAAAAGGTAGCCCTCAAATATTCACTTCACGTAGGCCATGGCCGAGGGCGTTGGCAGGAGAAAATACTCAAGGCAAGAGCTCTTCTCCAGCAACAGCCAATGACAGGACTCAAGAGTGTAAGGCCCATAGCCTAAGCATTAAGAAGACTCCATTTTTGGTCCATAGTCCATTTTTGGCCCATAGTCCACATTGCCCTAGACTAGATGGTCCTGCTCTGGCAGGGGGGTTGAACTCGATGACTTTGGAGGTCCCTTCCAACCCCTGACATTCTGTGATTCGGTGATTTTGATGCCACAAGCAAGGAAAACAGATCAAATCCTCCATGCAGCACCTAAAGTCCAGGAGTAGGGATGTCCCAGGAAGCCCTCAAGAAGCAAGACAAGCCTGGTGATGATTTTTCAGAATCAAGAATCAGCACAGACAGCAAAGTTCTGCTGAACAGCTTGAATCAGAAGAGGAAATGTTACTTAAAATAGTACCCAGAAGCCACTGGGAAAGAATAAGCACAATATAGTCTAAATCCAGGCATGTAGGAGATGGGAACCTCCACCCAGGCCACCTGAGCAGCTCTCTCAAGACATCTCCACTCTGGAAACACGTGAAAAAGATCCTCTCTCCTCTCCATTGGAGGAGTGAGGAGCTGTTGATCAGTTTTCCCAACTCTTTCTGAAGTCCTTTGTTAAGTCTTTAAGCAAAACCCACCCCAAAACAAGGATCTTGGAAGCAGGGTGTAGCATCCTGCATGAAGAAAGCACGATGCTGAGGGGCACCCAGGGGGAAGGTTTCAGGGAAATGCTTTCCCTGAGCAATGGTTTTATACAGGGGATGAAAACCATCATCATGCTCTTCCTGGGTTTTGTGACTTGGTTCATTCTGGAAGTAGCCACAAGTGGGTAAAAAATCAAGCCATTTTGTTTCCCTGAAGAAAACTTGAATTTTCCCTTTGAAAGGAGATTCTAACTTGGTAAACACTTTTTTTGTGTGTGTGTTAAGTCTTTACTCCAGAGCCTCGAGTGCTTCATTCAACATGGGAAGAAAAAAAAACCCAAAAAAACACCTCACACAGTTTGTAGTTCAGCAAGGAAGCCAGAAAATACGTTTCTAGATCCCTCCCATCTTCCCTACTATTCCAGAAGATAGGCACAAGTAAGACCTAACCCTGCTAGGATTTGCTGCTGCTCTGGTTGGGTTGTCACAGATGCTCTCCAGCCACACAAAGAGGACAACCTGGTGGAGGGGACACATCTTCTCAGTGAGGGCATCCCAGGACCCTGCTGCTCCTTCATAGGGCTGCTGTTGGTAGCAGCTGAGCTTGCAGCTGGCCTCATCACATCATAGCTACAGGGAAATGTCCTTCTCCATCTCAGTTTGACCCCCTCCAAGCTGGCCTTGACCCCATGGGGAGAGACATCACAGCTGCTGACCTATTTGTCTCCATTTTATCAAGCTAATGGTGAACCAAGTGCAACGTGGAGTCACCTCAAGGAGCCGTAGATGGCACTTTGAGGCTCTCACACCTTCACAAAGGCACAAGAAGTGGTGTGACAGAGCCAGATCTGGGGAGGACAGCAGGGAACACCCCTCACCACAACCATGCCCGTTTCTTCCTGCATCCCTCTGGCCCTGCTGCAACAAGTGACACCCATTGACGTGCCAGGAGAGCCACGCTGCTGCTCCCCTGGCTGGAGCTACCAAAAAAAAACCCCAACCAGCTCTCCCATGGGTACCCTGCAGAGCATTCCAGTTCCTCCCCGATGTCTGAAATACGTGAAGTGTTATACAAATGCCAACTATTATTATAATGTTCCCCTCCTTCCAGTCTACTCCCCCCACAGACCCACAGACACATTCCCCACCTCCCGTTTTAGCACGTTCACGGCACCAGAAATTACCCTGTTTTCTTTTACCCTGCCCTTTGCCACCCGATCCTGGCCCTCAGAAGCTTTAAATAGTCTGCATTATTATGAAGGCTTGTTAGAACTTGTCCCTAATCACTCCAGGAATAATCCTTGGGGGCTTGTTTCAGACACGGCGTGTGAATGTCTCTGCAACAACAGGGCTCTGGGTTTGCCCAGGTCCCCCCCTCCTAGAAGGGGGTTGAAAGTTTTGTGCCCAGCACAGAAGGAATGAGGCCACATCCAGCAACTCAACCTCTTCTTACATCTGCAGGTGCTAAAGCTCTTTTCAGGGAAGACCTGCAATGAAAACATTTCCCAAGAGAACTGGCTGACCACATGTTGATGCCAAGCAGCAGAAATCCACCTGCCCTATAAATGCAAGGACACTAAATATGGGGCAGTGGATGCTTCCCAAAGCTGTGCTTGTTACAGCAGGTCCCAGAGCTCCTCTGTTTGTCTGGTGCACGAGAATTCCAGTGTTAGATACTGAAATGTAAGCTCTCCCTCTCCCAGGGTTACAACCCTTGTTGTCTTCTTTACGATGGTGCCACAAACTGAGGAAAATAAAGAGAAATCTGATGCTTAATAAATTCGTTTCTCAAAGGGTGGCACCTGGGATCTCAAGGTCATCCAAGGCAGAGATCAAGCTGCTTTTCTGGTTTGGGTTCCAGCTGCAAAGTTAGAGGAGAATCAATCACACTGTAGCATCACTCCATCATCTTAAAGGTCTTTTCCAACCTAAATGATTCTATGGTGGTGAGATTCATGCCATGGAGGCTTCAACAGCCTTGAAGGAGGAGTACTGGGACCAGAGCTCTGTTTACATGGGGTCACATTAGTCCACAGAGGTAAAGCTTTTGGTGTTTGGGGGTTTTGCCTTCATACTACACATCGACAACATTCTCTCACCCATGACATTCTCATGACACTGTAAGGACCAAAGTGATGAGAGAGAAGCAGCTGAGAAGCACCTGCTGAAATGATATCATGACAAAATGCCTTTGCACCATAGCTCAGCATCCACTCTGTCCAACCACGTGAACTTCACGGTTTTTGGATCATCTTGGGACATTTTTCTGGGCATCTCACCCTCTCGAGGGCACTAAAGGAACCAGGAAGAAGAGAGAAGGTTTTGGTGTTCATCTTTCATCCCCCAAACTCTTCACAGGTATCAAAGAAGAGAAAGACTATGCAGAACCTTTTGGAATCAAGAGGTGTTGACCATCACATCAACAGGATGGTTTGGAGATTATAGCTGTGATTCATATCCTGTAGCTTAGTTCTTAGTCAACAAAAAACCAACCCCAAAGACAGGTCATCTACAGCACTTCTACTTCTGTGGGCTACCAAGATGAAATCAGTGCTCGACAAAAAGGGAACAAAGGAAGGTGCCTAAATGCCTGGGTGGAAAACGAGAGGTGAACGTGGTTTTTGTGGTTTCCATGGACTGGAACTGAGCTAGGTGTTGAGCCTTGAGCAGCACCAGGGGTGTCCATGCAGTGGGACTACCGAGGGGACCACAAGTTAATTAACAAAGACATTTGGAGAAGGTCCATTTTCTTGACGTGGAGTTAGCTCACTCCCAGGAGTGCTCACCTTTTAACGCAGACACAGCAGGCAAAAATTAGGAAATAACATTAAGAAAACTCTTTAAAGGGCAAATCTTTACGTTGTTGGAGTCCACGGAGGAGTTTGCAACAGAAGTTTCATTGTTCTGCACTGCAGACAGCCACACAGAGACAGGCAAGGGGAAAGTTCATCTTACCTAAGAGCACCCAGAAAAATCAGTGGCTGAGGCAAGCACGGAGGAGCTTTGATATGCTGATGATGGAGCAAAGCATGGCTCTCCAGTCCCTTGGCCACAAATCTGGGATTAGAGGAGTGGGAATAGTCAAAACTCTTTAGGAAGTCAGGAATTTGTGCTTGTAACACCACATCAGGCTCAAACCAAGATAGATTTGATGGGCAGAACCATCTAAAGGCCAGCACTGTCTACCCTTCTCAGTTAAAGTCTTTGGCAAGCCAGGAAAGAACTCGAGCATGGCTCTCCAGTCCCTTGGCCACAAATCTGGGATTAGAGGAGTGGGAATAGTCAAGACTCTTTAGGAAGTCAGGAATTTGTGCTTGTAACACCAAATGAGACTCAAACCAAGACAAACTTGGCTTCCTGATGGGCAGAACCATCCAAGGACCAGCATTGTCTGCCCTCCTCTTTGGCAAGCCAGAAAGGAACTCGAGCACTCTGAGCACCAAACCATGAGCCACGTTTCTCCAAGGTGCAAAGTCAAAGTTTGCATGAGGATAAACCCAGAGCAGAGACTCCCAGAGACACGGGCTCCTTGCTGCAATGGAGCAGGCAGTCACAGAAGCTACAGCAACGACACGCTCCAGAAAATGATGTTCCTCAAAAGATGGAAGAAGAACCAAGCCTCAAGAGGAGGCAGGAAAGAGCTACCCCTAAAATAAATACATACATTGTGAAAGGTCCTACTTCAGATTTGGAGCTCAAGATGAACACTACAGTAAGAAGCATTCATTCCTTGAGAAGCTCCCCTCAAAGAGGAGCCTGAGGACACTGTGAGGAGTCTTATTCTAATGGATGTTCATATAAACACCCAGGGGGGTCCTCACTATTTCACCACGTGGACCTCGCCGAGACGTCCAGATGAGAAACCCAGACTCCCCGCAAACTCCACAGAGAGACATTTTTGGGACATGATTCAGAGCCCAGAGGGTGGCAACCTAGCTCCTGTTCTACTTCTGTGGTCCACACCACCCCCAGAGGTGCCTTCCCCCCCCCCTTCTTAGTGCACGCTCACAGTTCAGGCAGCCTGACTGGGGCTTCGACACCGAGTTAGAGATATTACACAAGGACAATTCCTGAAATCTCCTCCATGTGGCAACCACAGTATGAGCTCAGAGGGAAGGGACAGAGAAGCTGAGATGGGGAACTTGATGCTGCCTCATAGGCTGGGGAGGCCAAGCTGTAGCAAATGTTACTTTTCTTTATTAATGGGATTTATTTTAGAACTTTGATGAAGTTCCGTGCTGAAGATGGAAGGAGAATTGACTTAGCCCATCACTAGGTAGGCATAAAAAGAGTCTTCTTCTCATGGGGGAGAGAGAAAAAGCTCAGCTAGACCACAGGATTAAATCTTCTACAGAGAGAAGGTATAATAACAGGAAACAAGAACCAGAAGACCTCAGAAAGACTAAAAGGTGGACTAAATCCACCCAAACAGTTGTGGTGGCCACGGCTGAATCTCAATTTTAAAAAAAAAAGGAGCTTTTTCAGCTCAGAATGCATCCAGCCTTGGTCACCAAAACCATCTAGCACACAAATTACTCAGCCATAGTAAACTGTTGTCCTCCTGACAGTTTATCAGCCAGGAAAGCCACAAAAATCTATCCAGGAACAGAGGAGGTGAAAGCGCCGAGCAGGATTTTGTCCGTTGGATATTGTAGCATTTTATCAGGCCCTGGAGGCATGAGATCAGAAGTGCCAGCTGGAACCCACGGGGCTTATCTGGGCGCTCAGAGGAGCAGGAAGAAGGAGAGCCAGAGGAGTTTTATTCTCCATGAATCCCTGAACGCTGCCGCCGCAGATAAGGAGCGAGGGCCCAGGTTCCACGGAGGCAATGACAAATCTCCCCCTGACTTCATTTGGGCTGGGCTTTCCTGCCCAGCATCCCCGGGTAGAAACCACACTAAGCACAGGAAAAAAGGCAGCAGAAACTAGTGGAGCTGTGCAGAACTTCTGGTTTGAGGCCAGGGAACCTACCTACCTTAGGTGGCTGGTTTTTTTTGGTGCACCCAGCTTGGTTTTCTGAGGTTAATGGGTTGGGCTTTTTTTTGTGGGAAGAAGGGTCAGTTTTGGGGCATGAAGATGTTTCCTTATGCACAAAGTTTAACAGCTCGCCTGTTGTTGGAGGAGGCTCTTGGATGACCTAGAGCCCTCCAGCTCCTGGGGCAGGAGCCCCATGTGGTGTGTCTTGGATGACCTAGAGCCCTCCAGCTCTACCACCCATGTGGTGTAAGCTGGATTAGCATCAAATCCCAGCGAAATATTGGGAAGAGCTGTTGGACTGCAAGTCAGAAAATAAATAAGCAAATGGCAATCTGAGGGAGATAAGGTGGCCAAGGAGGCCACCAGCATCCTGGCCTGGATCAGCACTAGTGTGGCCAGCAGGACCAGGGCAGGGATCATCCCCCTGGACTCAGCACTGGGGAGGCTGCACCTCCAATCCTTGGTTCAGTTTTGGGCCCCTCACTCCCAGAAGGACCTTGAGGGGCTGGAGCGTGGCCAGAGAAGGGCAATGCAGCTGCTGAGGAAGGGTCTAGAGCCCAAGTGTGGGGAGGAGCAGCTGAGGGAGCTGGGGGTGCTGAGCCGGGAGCAAAGGAGGCTCAGGGGAGACCTTCTGGCTCTGCACAGCTCCTGACAGGAGCCTGGAGCCAGGGGGGGGTCGGGCTCTGCTCCCAAGGAACAAACAGTACTCAGGAGGAAATGGCCTCAAGTTGCACCAAGGGAGGTTGAGAGTGGACATTAGGAACAATTTCTTCCCCACAAGGGACACCAAGACCTGGAAACAGATTGCCCAGGGCAGTGGTGGAGTCCCCATCCCTGGAGTGGTTCAAAAACCGTGGAGATATGGTGCTGAGGGACATGGGTCAGTGGTGACCTGGGAGTGTTGGGTTAACTGTTGGACTTGATGACCTTTAAGGTCTCTTCCAACCAAAACAATTCTACAATCTGACAAAGCAACAGCCTGGCACCTTACACAAGACACCAGCTTGCTGGAAGGAAGATTGGGGCTCACAGCAAATTGTGCCAGGGTCATTCTCCTTCAGGTGGAGGCTGGTGGTCAGCCAGGGACCACCCTCTGTCCAGAGGGAAACAGAGGAGGCATTCACACACAAACAAGGAGAGCAACCTCCCTGTCCTTTGAGGGCATCCAAAATGCTCCAGGCCACACATCCCAGTGGTGAGACCTCAAAGATAACAGGAGAAATAAAATCAGTACCATGTCCTAAGGATCAGAGTAGAAAACCCACCTCACACTCCATGCTGACCTGGTACCTGCCTGGGGGCTCCACCTACTGCCACGTGAGACAACGTGAACCTCAACCTGTCGCTGGCTTTGGGGCTGTTTTTGAGAATGGGCCAAATTCCAAGAGGAGGAGAACTGAGGACTTGTCCAGTTTATTTGGCCCATTTCTCATGGAGTCGCTGCCCTTGACTCTGCTGCTGTGGCTGTGCCAGCAGAAGGGCCAGAGGGAGGAGGAACTCCACATGGATGCTGGGTTGCCCATGAGCTGAGCCAGGAGGAGCTATGCCAGGACCAGCAGGGACTTCATAAACCTCCTCCACCCTCTTCCCAACCACCACAGAGACCCTCCAGCCTCCTCAACCCAACACCTCCTAGGAAGGAGCCACCCAGAAGGACGTGGGGCACCCCGGTGCCACCAGGAGAGATGGGCAAGGGCTTCTGCTGGCCCTTCTCCTTCAAGCTGGGTGTGTGGGCTTTCCGTGGTGCCAAAGAAGGGCACGCTGGGGCCAGGGTGGAGGTGCAGCATGCCAAGCCCCCCACCCACTGCCTCCGTGCTGTCACCTTCCATTAAGCAGCTGGTGGCCAGGAGAAGGGGAGGGAGAAGCCAGCGGCGTGTTTGGTTTGCTGGTTTTGTGGCCACTTGAGAGCTTCAAAGGCTTCCCTCTGGTTCACGGGGGGCAAGGGGCAGAGGTCAGTAGGGAGGGTTTGACCTCCCTTTCACCTCCTCCCCGAAAGGGAGGGATGGACACACACACACAGAGGGCTAGAGGAAGAAGAAAAGGAAGAGGAGAGCCCAGCAAACACTTTTATCCTCTCATCTTTCTTCGCCTTAGCGCCGCGGAGGCTTTGTCCAGGAGACAAAGTGCCCTTCAGAGGCTGACACTTCCATGCTGGATCCTTCCTCCTCCTGCCCGAGGAGGAAATAAAGAGAAACAGCAGCACCACAAAACAAGGGGGAAAAAAATAGTGCTGTTGGGGGCTGGGTTTTCTCATTTTTGATTTTGGGTTGGTTTGCTGGTTGTTTTCGCTAGCTAGCTATGGATCCATCTCTACCTAAACCCCACGTCTGCACCATGAGGGAAGGAGAAAAAAGGGCCACGAGCAGGATCCAGCCCAGGATGTGAGAAAAAAATACATTTTCTTGTCTTTTAAGACAGCTTTCTTTTTTTTCTTTATTATTAACAGTGAGGTCCCAGCCCTGGGGCACCGAGGAGCAAGTCTGAGTTTCAGAAAGCTCTCCCCAGCTGGTGATTCTATCCCTTGCAGTGCCTACAAAGACGTTGAGAAAGCAGCAGAGAAAGTAAACAGTATCACTTCTGGGGATGGAGAGGAGGAGGAGGAGGAGGAGGAGAAGAGAGGCAGATGAAATTTAACCTGGCCATCAGCCCAGCCACCAAACTTAAAACAATACAGCCAGAGGAAGCCAAAAAGGAAAGAAAAACAGAGAGGGGTGTGTGTGGAGACACTGTGTGTGTGAGAGGCAAGGGCAAGGAGAGGAAGGGGTGAGGTGGCAAGGCAAGGTTTTGGGAGCCATCCCCACCAGGGAGCAGGGGGAGGTTTTGGGGGACGCTGTTGTCATCTCCTTGTCTTTTAATCAAGCAAGCAAAGCAGAGCTGGGCAACTGTCTCAGGAGAGAGAGGAGGAAAACACTGCTAGGGACAACAGTCTGAGCCTTGTCACCTCCTGGCATCTTCAAAAAGGACAAGAAAGTAGAAGGTGGGTCCAGACCAAGATCTAGTGACTGATGCTCTCCTGGTTGGCACATCCCAGACCTTGGGCTATGCTTGTCATTCAGCTGGATCTTGGAACCGTGCTCCTACTTGGCTCCAGACAGGCAGTAGCTCAACCTAAAACTGTCTCAAGCATTTTAATTTGACAGTGTGGGAGAAAACACAGAGTCACAACCGGGTGGTGCTCTGGAGCTCCAAACATTGGGGGTGTTGACTATGCTGGGCACACACTAGATGAGCTTTAATCCAAGGCTGTACAAGCTCTCCTCACTCACCCTGCTCCTGGATGCTTGGCTGAGGCTCAATCTTTACCTTCCAGAATAGGTCTGGCTCTGTTAGATCTTCTCTGGTCACGTTGACCTTGATCTGACTGGAATGAGGTTAGTCATCTCAGCGTGGGGGAAGGGAGAGACAAGGTTTTTTGGAGCCTCCACCCAGCCTGGCCAAGGCTAACAAGCCCTCCTTTATAGATGGCTATATGTGGACCTCAGCACAAACAGCTGGAAAGCCTCTGAAGAACCAGTGTACCTTAAAAAGGACCAGGCCAGCCCATTCTTCAGGCTGCCCACCCAGCTTTCTGCCACCTTTCACACCAGGAGGAGCCAGGCCAACCTGCAGGTTGATGTGTCCTCTGAAGAACTCCAGCCATCGCCCTCTCCTCCAAGAACCACCACAAATCTTAAAGCTGCAGCTGCAAGCCCCAGCAAACCAGGGCTCCTGCCTCACATGGGAGAGCAGGGATGGAGTTACACTTCTGGCTGGGCTTCAGCACCCTTGGTGGCACCTGATGGGATGGGTTGGTCAAGGGCCATCAACTCCAAGTGTTTACTACTTAATGTGTTGCTCCTCTGATTTAAAAGCCTCCCCTGAGAAGCTCTTCTGCTAACCCTGTGCATCAAGAGGAGCTGTCTCATCCCTTCTCTGACTGGTCACCAGTTTGGGGAGAAATGAATCACAACAGGGTCTCATTTGTGCTGGACTTCACAACTTCTACACGTGGCCTGGGCTAGAACCAGACATCACAGAGAAATACAGCAAAGAGCACCGCACTCTACAAAGGATTCCTTAAGTCCACCCCTCCTCTCAAGTCTTTGTGAAGATCTGGTATGGATTCAACTGATCTGGCTACCTCACCAAGGGCTTCTTGCCCTCTGTCTCCTTCACACAAGGTTCCTTTAGAATCTGTTACCAGCAAGAGTTTCAACTGCTATAAATGATGCTTTAAGGTCCAGGGTGGTGATAAAGGAGATCTTCAGCATCCCATGGGGAATGGCCAATAGTTTAACAGTTTTGGTAGACCTAGATGACTGGTGGTATTGAATTGAGATGCCATTTTGCTTCCACCACAGACACCAAGTCATGCACTGGTGACTCATGGGTAATTTCATGATGGAACCGTCCAAGTTGCAACAGAGGCAAAATCTACTTAGATATTAGGAGAAAAGATTCACATCTAGGGTTAGTCAAGCACTGGAGCAGGTTGTTCAGAGAGGCTGTGGGACCTCCATCCTCAGGGAGGATCAAAATAGGACTGGGCAAGGCCCTGAGCAACCTGAACTCACCCTGCTCTGAAAGGGCTTGAACCAGATGACCTCCAAAGGTCCATTCCAGCCTGCGATCAGGAAGGCCACATCAGAACCTGCCCAAGATACCTACAGAAGCTCACAACCAAGAGCAAACGTCAGCGTGGAGGCACCCCTGTTGTGGGGTTTCCAACACAAATATTGCCGTGGTTACCTTCTGAGCAAAACCAACTCAGTGCTGCTTGTCTGCTTCTCAAGGTGAGATGAAATGGGAGATCTGAGAGCCTTAAACCCCCAAGGGTTGAGTCTTTGAGCCTACCACCACATCCAGATCCTACCAAGGAGGACTCCAGATCGTTGAAGCCAGCAGACAAGCGCTAGCACGCTTCAGGTGACCCTGCCACCCCAAACGGACAGAGCCTGGTGTGGATATGAAGGCTGGGAGTAGATCACCAGCTTCTTCCCCATTCAAACCTTGACCAAAAGCAATATCCCTCTCCATTTCATCCCAGATTCACTTTCCTCACTGGAAGAGCACTGAGATCTCTTTGTGGAGAAGAAAAGAACGTTTTATAGAGTGGTGTCTTCACCTACCTGGGCACAGGGCTAACAAATACAAAGATCACCATCTAGTGGCTTACAGAGAAGGTACCATCTGTTGTAGGTCTGCAAGTCTGATGGCCAATAAAGTTGGTGTTACAAGATATTGTCAATGATTCTTGCAGTTGGCTCTGAAGCAAGTCGAGCACCTAAGCAATCACAGACAAGTTTCTCACCTACATGGGCACCAAAGCAACCACAGACAAGTTTCTCACCTACATGGGCACCAAAGCAACCACAGACAAGTTTCTCACCTACAGAAACCTCACGTTCATCCATCCCCATGATCAAACACTGACCCCTTCCCCATCACCCCTTTCTCCATCTCCCCTACAGAGGATATGGGTCTGTGGTGAAGGATCTGTGACTTATTTTAAGGCCCAGAAGTCAGGTGTCTACTGGAAACCAGGCAAACTCCTCGAGCAGTTAATACAAGGAGTCAGAAACAACCAGAGGTTGATGCATCCCATTCTTCCATACAAGGGAGGAAGGCAGATAGATGAATCCCCTTTATGAGATCCTGGATCTCATAAATACAGATTAAATATGGATGAGGACATGGTTTAGTCATGGACTTGGCAGTGCTGGGTTAAAGGCTGGACTTGATCTTAAAGGTCTCTTCCAACCTAGAAGACTATGATTCTATTCTATGACTTCTTGGCAACAGCCAAGATGAAAATCCAGCCACCCATGACACAAATCTGTGGTTAGCTGGAGATAAAGAAACCAGAGAGTTTCAAAATACACGTCTTGCATGTTCACAGAAGAACAAGGAGACCTGTGATCACTCAGATGCAAGAGAAACCACCTACAGAGGTCACCAAATTTGTATAGCACTCATCACATCTATCTCCAGCTGCCAAAAATACATCTCTGTGCTAGCCAGCTACTCTCCTCTTGTAAGCTGTGGAAAAATTAAGCCCTACAGAAGGAAGATCTCTTGGACACTTCACGTAAGGTGGGCCAAGGTGACCTCTCTTGGTGCTCATCTTCTCCTTAGAGAGTAGAGAGCCTAGATAAACAACTTCAAAGGTTGAGGCTAGGGAGGAACTCCAGGCTTGGAGCTTTGAAAGGGCTACGGTATCTCTCTGTGGTCTTGGGAATCTGAACAGCAACCACCACAAACCAGAAGTCCACCAGCACTCCCAGTGGCTACAGTGGCCTCCTGGGGAACTTTGCATCCAGCCTCAACCATTGGATAATTTTCCATAGTCTCAGCAATAGCTTCTGTGGGGGCTTCAAGGCAGGTCCCCTGCAGACCAGAAGGAAGATTCAACTCAGTAGGCCAAAAAAACCACTGCATGCCTTTAACTAAATTGGGCTGCTGAAGGGCAGCTCTAGTGGGGTGAGGCAAAGAAGTGCTATTTTCCCCTCAGGAAAGCCAGCTTTATTTTCTAAAGGTTAATGAGAAATAGAAGAAAATTAGGCTAGCCAAAAGAATGAAAAGAAATGGCTTTTTTTTTTCCCCCCCTTCTTCTTTCCCCCCCTCCCTCGTTTTTCAGAAAAATGCATGGCTGGGGTTTTTCTTGCAGGCAGTTGCTTCATATCAGTGTACCATGTGGTGACTCAGACACGTTGTTATGACAATCCAAGCCAAAGGGGAGATATATTTTATGAGATCCACGTCTCCCCCTTGTCTCTCCACACTCTAGGTTTTCCTGAGCGAGAGGAGACGTGGTCAGAGCTCTGAAGACTGCTCTGGGCAAGTTGGAAAAGGCCCTTTGCCTTCAGCTAGCAAAGCTAAGAGAGATTCAGCTTTGCAGTGAGCTCCCGAGTAGCATCAAGGGCAGAATTTAAGGGGGCAGATACACCAGGGATGATTTAGAGCTCCTGATAGAAACCTGAAGAGGACTCTGAGGAAAGGGGCTTTGGGAGAGCTGAGCTAATGCATCCAGCCCCACAACTGGGGCTGGGTTTCCTTTGCTCAGCTGACAAGCCATAAAGCATTCAGCTACAGTAACCTCAGTGCACTCAAAAGGCACGTCCAGAAGAGCCAAGATCACCTGTCCATCAGGTTCCTCCTCCTGTGTTTCCCTCTCCTAGGAAAACCAGAGCTATGTCTCAGTTGCACACCCAGATAACACCCAAAACGGGTTCTATATCCCAAAAACACCCCTTGAAGGGCTGCAAAACCCCCCAGCAACTGGAGTGCAATGGCCAAGAGCCTGCCCCAGATCCAGCCCTCCAGTGTAACTCCATGGTGAGTGACTACTGTGCAAAACTGACCTGAAGCAGGGGAAAAAATCTGGCCTCCAGCTGAGAAGTTTGTTTCCTAGACACTGGCCTGCTTTTTGAACTCTGAAACCTTTGACCATTGTGAAGCCAACCCCCGAGGGACACAAGAAATCAAAATAAATAGAAGGCTTGAGGTGCATCTGGTGGAGCCAGTGGTTTCAGAGAGGCTACAAAGGGAACGTTTTGACTGTGCTGAAGTGCTGCACAAAGCAAAAAGGGTTAAACCCTCCATCCATACAGGTGGACTAAGAGGTCTGAAAGCTTAAAACAATCATCAGAGCAGTGGAGATCTCAGATGGTTCCAAATAACAAAGAGATATTCCTCAGAGGCAAGTTATGAGAAGTATTTCCTAAGGGGATGCCATAGGAACCATCTGATCTCCTAGATGTTTGTGGCACTCACCACATGCTTTATGTTCTTCCCAGAGCTGATGTTTCTCTGGCACTGAGAACATCATCATTCTCTGCTGCTCACCCTACTCTGACAGGCCAGATGTAGGCAAATAAAAAGAAAGTTCAATAAAAATAAAATGAACAATCCAACTCCCAGGCTTAGAGTTGTCCGAGTTCTTTGTGGGGAGGGAGGAGAAGGAATTCCCACTGCATTTTAGGAGGGTTGGGCATCGCAGCACATGTCCACACAGGCCAAAGATTCCAGAGAAACAAAGGAAGAGTTTTGAATCACTCCAGAACCCCTTCCACTACCTCATCTCCAGCCAGCTATGAAGTGACAACACCCCAAAAGAAAGAGACATGACCAAGGAGAACATATTCAGATTACTCAGAACTCCCCCCCCCTGTTACCAACCCAGAATTTGTGACTTAGAACAACCTAGAACGGGGCTCTTGGCAAGTCCTCAAAGCCACTTAACTCTTCCAGTGGTGTCCTCCACAACAGGAGGGCTTTATTAAAAGGGAAACATCTCTTACCACAACTGGAGACAGACTCAAAAGGAGGAGGAGGTGACTTCTACTAGACACATTCTCCAAGCAACACCACTACAACCCCAGAGTGAGGAAAAGCCAGTGATTCCAAGCTTGCCAAATGATGTGGGATTGACTAGGATCCCATATCGTGACAACGAGCGATAGTTTAGAGCTCAAAAGACACAGAAAGAATTTACTCTGTGTTTTAAGGAGCTGGCAGGAGCAGATCCCACATTGCAGAGTTTTGGCAGGAGAATACAGCCTTGTTCTGGGACTACTATTCATTGGTTTAGAGATACAAAGTGTTGCTAATGCAGCCTCAACGTGGGGAGGACCCTTGGCCAACCTATCAATAATGGGATTTTTTTGCTGTCTTTTGCATAAGCACGCACACGTTTTTTTTCAGCTGCTGATTTGGAGTTAAAACTCAATGAACAGGAAAAAGAAACACTAAGGGACTTGATTTTTTTGTCCTTAAAAAGGCCAGTTGTTAACAGGACATCCTACGAAGCCCTGAGGTGAAGGTTGGCAAAACTGCAAGCTTGCTGCTCTCCAAAGCCAAAGGTGAAGAGCACGGAAGAGAAGCTGCAGCCAAAGCAGCCTGCAGTGACCCAGGAGAATGGCTGAACTCATCCAGCTTGGGCAACAGCCTTCTCTCTGCACGAGACAGGACCAGAAACGTGCTACTGACCCGTTGAGGAGCAGCAAACGGGTTCTGAAGCCCAGCCAGGGCACCTGGACTTCAGCAGGAGGACACACATGGCAGCCAAACACAAGTAGGGTTTGGTGCCTCCACCCTTTGAGGAGCAGCAGCACGAAAATCTGAGTTCTCTAGAGGCTTCAACTCTGTGCACGTGTTCACATCCTACTTGTAGGTAGGTACTTGTCAGCTGGAGGAGCTTCTAGAGTGGCAAGTTTTCTGCTGCATCCATTCAGCTCTTGGCACAGGGGCCCTGTGTTCATATTTCAGACCAGCAGGTCCTATCAATCTAGAGCTCAGTGCCTGTGCTTGAGCACCCTCCTCACTCCAAGCTAAACCAGGAACCCACAAGAGCTTTAGGTACAGTGGGAGAGTTCCACACCAGCCATTCTCCCCAGCAGCAAGTGGGTACACTGGCCCACGCTCCTTGTTCACCTTCAGAATGGTTTCCAGCAGAAGAAAAGCTGGAACATGAGACACCAAGGCCAAGATCTACCCTGATCAATCGACGTAGCTACGTAACGATGCCACAGATCAACCACAGTAGACACAACACCACGAGCTGAGCTCAGGAAGTCCCCAAAAAACGCCTCCCTCTGCTGATAATTCTTCACAACGTGTTAATGAGTGGTTTGAGTATCACCCAACTATGCAGAAGACACAGACACAATAGACATGGATGTGCAAGTTGGGATGAACGAGCACTCGATCCAAGCCATGGCAGCCACCAGCTGCCAAAAAAACAAGCAGACCAGTCCACTGTGACAGATGTCTTTGTCACACTCCCCTGCTAACAGTCCATGAGAAATGAAGATCTCCACGGCCAGCAGCCAGAGTCACTCTAGGACTGACCCCGGGTCGTGTCTTTTATTAAAGCAGCATCTTGAGGAAGCAGCAAACAGAGCAGAAAAGAATAGAAACCTCTTCAGATGAGTGCTAGAAGATAAACTGCACGAGGCAGCACAAAGGCACAGCAGAGTTCTGTGCCTCTGTTGGCATGAGTTAGATCTTTCCTCACCCAAAAGGAGCTGATCTGTGAATCAACGATGACAAGGACCACAAGACCAAACAGCAACTGGCTAACGGCTCCCCCCAGCATTCTGCCTCCTCACATCATGCAGGATATGACAGTGGAGACCTTCCTCAAGCAAGCCCAGGAGATGCCACCACTGCCTCTTTGCAGGGATACGTGGGAGACACCTCGTCACCCGTTCCTCTCAGGAGGCCAACGGGGTCTATTATCTCACCCCCCTTCCCCAAGGGAAAGTCCCATTGTGGTGAGCAGAGGGGGAACCAACGTCTTCTATGAGAAGTGCCTTTGCCTTCAGGCAACCTGATGAGATGTGGACCTGACTTCAAACAGCCACCACCATTTCAGACTGAGAACAACATCTCTGTGCAGCTTTCTTTTAAGAAATACAGAAAAAAACTCATTTTTGGTGTCAACCAACAATGCCAGAACCCAATTTCTTGACCATGCATATCCTCTTGTCTTGGACAGACATTCTCCATAGCTAACCAGCACATGCTTTCTCCTCATGTGTTCATTGAAGCCCAGAAGCCCTTCCCCAGCCCTTGGTCCTCACCTGATGGACAGATTCCCAACATCTGCAGTGCCCTGTACTTGGAGAACTCCACATCTGAGTGGCTGAGCCTCTTAACCCACCTGAACATGCTCACCTGAGACATTCACCCTTTCAAAACAGAGCTTCTGAGCTGCAAAGGTAGTTTTATTTAGATTCATTTCAAAATTAATCAACTCATGCTCACCAGCCCTTCTCTAGCTTTCTAGTTTCTGTACCAAGAGGAAGCAGTACCAAAACTGACTGAAGGACAGAAGAAGTATCTGAACAAACAAGTCATCACCCATTGTAGCAGACAATTTCTGGAGGTTTTTCAATCTATGCCTGAGACACCAAAGCCACCACAACACATCCAATGAACCTCCAGCCTATGGAAGAGTCTCAGAGCTGGAAAATCATAGACAAATTTGTTTTGACCACCCCACAGCCAGTTGTCCTCCAAAAAAAAGGAACCAAGGACCTCAAAAAGGGTCCTTTTTGACCCTTACCAGTTTCCTCACAGAAACACAGCAACATAGCCACAAACACAGACAAGGCCAAAGCCCATCTCCCCCTTTCCCAAGCAACCAACCACCTTCCACAACATTTCTGTGTCACCACCCTTTCACTTACCCCCAAATGCTCATTCTCACACCTACCAGGATTAATTCAAGGGCCTGTATTTTGTTATCCAGACTCACAACGTTTTACATGGATGTACTTCAGCTGTTTCTCATGGATCCAACCCCAGAGAGATTGTCCAAGGGTACCACAACCACATCACCCATGCAAACAAGCACCAGTGCTTCATTTCTGCCATCTGCCCACCCATACCTCACTGACATTGACCCATCACCACAAGCTTTAATTACCTGATTTTTCTTTCCTGAAGCTGTAGATATCCTCCTCTATCTTCAACATCCCAGTTTCCCCATGTCCTTTCTCCATCTCAAGCTCCCTTCCTCAGGTTATCACCGTGGGCTGCACCTCTCTTCTTGTAGGAGCTTGTTGCTCTTCTCTCTTGTTCCTGTTTCATTTTTCTTTCCTGAAGCTGTAGATATCCTCCTCTATCTTCAACATCCCAGTTTCCCCATGTCCTTCCTCCTTCTCAAGCTCCCTTCCTCAGGTACCACTGTGGGATGCACCACCCTTCTTGTAGGAACTTGTTGCTCTTCTCTTTTACTCCTGTTTCTTTCCCAACCTTTATTTTCAGGTCCCACCCAGCAGGAAACCCCTCCCTCCATTCTGCCCTCAGAATCACACAAACACAAGTCCTTCTACCCTCACCCTTTGTAGTCTCCTGCTTCTTAGGAGATCTCCACCACGCCTGCAGCCTCCTCACCTCTCTAGCACATCAGCTGAAGACAAATGGTCTCAGCTGCAGCTCCAGCCTTCAAATCTTCTCCCTGATACACTCCAGCTGCTCCAGTCTTACCTGGCCTCTGCCAAAAACCCTCAGGAGGTGCCCACAGCACCTTCCTCCAGTCACAACCCTGTGCTTCACCAGCCTTTTGACCTCCACCATAGCCATGACCATACTAACAGTGTCCTTCTTCTGAAAAGAGCAGTACAGCCACACCATCCTCTTCCTCAACCTTAGCCACAAGCCCTCCATGAGCCCTACCTAGTCACTGGTCAAAGAGGTGAGAGACTTTTGCCTGGATCAGCTCCTCTCCTTAATTAAGCTCATCAAGGAGCAGAGGGAGTCCCTCAGGGGTAAGGCTGCTGTCACTCTCCAAAGAGCCACCAGACCTGTGACTATCCCTCTACAGTTGTCCCCTTGTTCCCCAGAGGAAGTCCCACACAGCCCCAACTTCTCAAGCCTTACACACAG